>NC_057949.1:16353526-16363526 GCF_018555375.3 Anguilla rostrata | reverse complement strand
ACACCTGAACTGGGCAGAGGAAAGGGGCGGGGCTTCTGTGTCAGTGCAGAGGTCTCCTCCGTGGTTGGCTGCAGATGTGTCTGGCAGCTCGCTCGTGGGGTGAGGAGGTGTGAAGTCGAGGTGTGAGGGAACGCTCAGTCAGTGTGATTCTCACTGAAGGTGAAAATGTAAGGGCACACCGGGGACAGGTGGAGTGCCCGTGGCTGAAAGGACACACCTGTGATGGTGAAGCTGCTCTTACCCCATCCATCTAACTACCCCACAGACCTCACTACACCATTCATCTAACTACCCCATACACCATATTGCCCCAACCATCTAACTACCCCATACACCTAACTACCCCATCCATCTAACTACCCCATACACCTAACTACGCCTTACACCTAACTACAACATCCACCTAATCTCTCCATACACCTGATTACATTGTTCATTTGACCATCCCATACACCAAACTACAACAGCCACCCAACTACCCCATACACCTAACTACGGCACTGAGGCAGTTAACTGTCTCGTGCATAAATTGACCCTATCCACACCTCACCCACCCGGCCACCCCATGCTTACCTGCTTCAATCCAGCTCCTCATCTATTCTCCCCAGTCACATGACTGACCGCACCAGCTGCTCTCATCTGTACTGACGAGCACCCTGCCGGGGAGTCAGCGCTTCAGGACCCCTGACTGCAGAGCGAGTTCTCACCGCCGGGGATTTGGCCGTTACCACGGTTCCCAGCCACCCAAATGCAGCGGCTGCGCACATCTTCCGGAAACAGACGGATGAATGAAACTGTGTCTGTCGGCTCTTTCTGCCACAGGCACAGCTGTGACTGAACGCAGTGAGACGCCGCTACGGGACGAACACAGGGAGCCACTCTGTGCCAAAAAAAAGAGACCTCGCCAGTTCCGTCTGTTCTCCTGCCCGACTCGGTGCCCCCCCCCCTCCTTTCATAGCGCTCTTTCTCTCCTTCCCCTCCATCTCTCCTCGCCCTGCGCTCACGTTGCGCTCTGCTGAGTGATGAGCGTGAATCCGATCCCCGGCCCGACAGCCGCCCCGGCGAAACGCTTCGCTTTCTCTCCCTCCTCCAACCTTCCGTACCAGAGCCCCGCAGGAAGTGACATCACACCCCGAAGAGGAAAGTAGGCCCCAAAAGTGTTGCGCAGCATTTCGGCGAGCAGGAACACGAGGATTTGCGCGGGAGCGTTGCACCCAAACGCGGGCGCGCACTCAGGTAACCCCCCTCCCCCCCTCCCCCCACCCCCCGTCGTCACGCTAACAGAGTGATTGACGGTTTCATTACTGTAATTAAGAGGCGGGCGTGAAGTACAGCAATCACACTTAGCTCCGAGGCCACTGGAAACCCCGCTCTGTGCAAATGGATGCCTGACAACATCCTTTTTACCCCGCCTGTCAGCTGACTGTCTGAGTTATAACACTTACAGCCCCCCCAGCACCCCCCCATACCCTTACTCCACCACTACCATTAAACTCCTCCCCCTCCTGCAGTCCAGACATCTCCATATCTGGGTAATATCATTAATAGAACAAGTCTCCTCAACAGAAGATTCCAATCAGCATTCTGTTCCACTTAATAGCACTGGAATGTCAAGCGTGGACCATTTTATCCACCCGCCAGTCCGCCCACCTTCCCCCCCCCTCACCCCCAGCCCCCAGCCCCCGCTCCTTCCCGATGTGATTAGAGAAAAGCAGAATCTCATAGTGGGCCAGAAGCAGGGAGAGAAGTGTAAATCAATCACTCTTCTTCTCATCTGTCTCTCAGTGTCCAGTTTGTTGTCAGCACATGCAAATGCATCTACCCTGCCAACACGCGTACGCACATACACACATGCTCACACACATGCACACACACTCATGCACGCACTCACGCACATACACATACGCTCATGCACATGCACACATGCTCACGCACATACACACACTCACGCACATACGCACATGCTCACGCACATACGCACACGCTCACACACATACACACACGCTCACAGTTCTCAGGCTGCCTTCCACGTGTGCATTTCATTGTGGGCATTAACGGCTTAGACCACATTCCACCCCAGAGAGAGGGGAGGGTGAGAGGGAGAGAGAGTATGGAGAGAGAGAAAGACAGAGACCGAGAGTGATAAAGAGACAGAGACAAAGAAAGAGACAGAGAGAGAGAATTTGAATTAAAAAATGAAATCACAAGAACGTCAGACATACACACACCGGCAAGGAAAAAAACAAGCGAAACACAACCATGCAGGCACTGAGAGTGAAGACCCCCTCAGTCCCCCACATTAACACAAGCTTCAGTACATCATGCACAAGTGAGTAACAGAAAAATAGCCCCCGCCCTCGCTGCCACCCGCCCCCTGAGAACATCACCTGCCTCACCAAACCTAGTCCCCAGGGAGAGAGACAGACAGACAGACAGACAGATAGACAGAGAGCGAGGGAGCGAGATAGAGAAACAGAGCCGGAGAGCAAGAGAGCGAGGGCGATGGAGAGAGCGGGAGAAAGAGAGCTTCTGCTGCAGGAACACACCTGGTAGCAATTTCTGACTCACGGCAAATCGGCCCAGAAAAGAAAATTGCGTCGGTTTGGTTCGTGGTTTCACTTTTCAATCAAATAAATCATTACCTTACAGAAAATATATTCTTCTCCTTTTAATGGTTCCCCCGGTGTTTGAAGTGAGTGAAGAAGCTGAGAGCTTTGAAGTTGGCTCAGGGAAGATGGGTGGGGGTGGGGGTGAGGGGAGGGGGGGTTCAAAACTGTCTCACAGGCTCATGAAGGCTTTGGGAACAGGGTTAAAGGGGGTGGGGGGGGGGGCCTTTCCTTAAACAAATGCATCCTGGATTCTGCGTCTGAGCTCAGGCACCAGGGCCCTTCTCCCTGGCAAACCACAAGCCCTCCGGCCCCCCGGAAACATCTGGAACGCAGCGCGAACAATGTGATGGATCCGGGCGGCAGCGAGACGCTGGCGTGTTTAACGCCTCCACCGCCAAATAAACACCAGGCCTTCAGCGCCCGCTTCCCTCCCTCCCTCCCTCTCTCTCTCTCTCTCTCTCTCTCTCTCTCTCTCTCCCTCTCCCTCTCCCTCTCTCCCTCTCCTCTCTCTCTCTCTCTCTCCCTCTCCTCTCTCTCTCTCTCTCTCTCTCTCTCTCCTCTCTCCCTCTCCTCTCTCTCTCCCTCTCTCCCTCTCCTCTCCCTCTCTCCCTCTCTCTCTCTCTCTTCTCCCCTCTCTCTCCTCTCTCTCTCTCTCTCCTCTCTCCTCTCTCCCTCTTCTCCTCTCCTCTCTCTCCTCTCTCTCTCCTCTCTCTCCTCTCCTCTCCTCTCTCCCTCTCTCTCCCTCTCTCTCTCTCTCTCTTCTTCCCTCCCTCCCTCTCTCACTCTCTCTCTCCTCTCCCTCTCTTTCTCTCTCCCTCTCTCTCTCTCTCTCTCTCTCTCTCTCTCTCTCCTCTCTCTCTCTCTCCCTCTCTCTCTCTCCTTCTCCTCTCTCCTCTCTCTCTCTCTCTCCTCTTCTCCCTCTCTCCTCTCTCCTCTCTCTCCTCTCTCTCTTTCTGCTGTGCGTCGTGTCTTCTTGTTCGTCTTCTGGTGGTGCGCCGCGTGTGTGCAGTTGGCGTGTGTGGCTGTGTCTGTGTGTCGTTTGTAGTGTGCGTCAGTTGTTGCGTGGTGTGTGTGTGTGTTTGTGTGTGTGTTTGTGGTGTGTTGAGTGGTGTGTGTGTGGTGGTGTGTGTTTGTGGTGTGTGTGTGTATGAGTGTGTTTGTGTGTGTGCATGTGATTATGAGGTGTGTGTGTGTGTGTGAGTGTGTGTGGTGGTGTGTGTGTGTGTGAGTGTGTGAGTGTGTGTGTGGGGTGGTGTGGTGGTGTGTGTGGTGTGAGGTGTGTGGTGTGTGTGTGTGGAGTGAGTGTGTGTGTGAGTGAGTGTGTGTGTGTGAGTGGTGTGTGTGTGTGTGTGAGTGGTGTGTGTGAGTGTGTGTGAGTGTGTGTGGTGTGTGTGTGAGGTGTGTGTGTGAGTGTAGTGTGGTGTGTGTGTGAGTGTGTGTGTGTGGTGGAGTGTGTGTGGAGTGTAGTGTGTGTGAGTGTGTGTGTGTGTGTGTGTGAGTGTGTGTGAGGTGAGTGTGTGTGGTGTGGTGTGTGTGTGTGTGTGAGTGTGTGAGTGTGTGTGTGAGTGAGTGTGTGTATGTGTGTGTGTGTATATGTGTGGTGTGTGTGTGTGTGTGTGTGTGTGGTATGGGTGTGTGTGTGTGTGTGTGTGGTGTGTGTGTGGTGTGTGTGTGTGTGTGTGTGTGTGAGTGTGTGAGGTGTGAGTGTGTGGTGTGTGTGTGTGTGTGGTGTGTGTGAGTGGTGTGTGTGTTGTGGTGTGTGTGAGTGTGTGAGTGTGTGTGTGAGTGTGTGAGTGTGTGTGTGTGTGTGTGTGAGTGTGGTGTGTGTGTGAGTGTGTGTGTGAGTGTGTGAGTGTGTGTGGTGGTTGTGTGTGGTGAGTGTGTGTGAGTGAGTGTGTGTGAGGTGTTGGTGAGTGTGTGTGAGTGTGTGGGGAGTGAGTGTGTGTGAGTGTGTGTAGTGTGTGTGTGTGCATGTGTGAGTGATGTGTGTGAGTGTGTGTGTGTGTGTGTGTGTGAGTGAGTGTGTGTGTGAGTGTGTGCGCGCTGTGGGGAGGATGGGGTTACTGCAGGACATCTCCCTTGTTTTGTTCCCAGAGCAGAAATAGCACAGAGCAGAATCACCCACAGCTGCGCGTGTGATGGAATTTAAAAAAGAGCGGAACACAGAAACACCCCGGCGTGCCTCCCGCTACGCAGGGCGCTATAAAACAGGCCGCACACGAGAACGCGTGAGACCCGCTGCGCGGACGGGACCAGAGCGAATGCTTCCAGAAGCTTCTACACCACGGCCCCTTCCTCACAAAACCCGGGTGTGCGTCAGACCGTACCGCCAACTTGTGATGGATTACCACATAAAAAAACACCAGAATTCATTTCAACCAATCGGGATCGGCTCTGCCGGAAACTCCAGTACGCCGATCTCTTTCAGTCCGGACGTGAAAGACCAAAGAAGAAAAAAAGCAAGACCACGTAAAAAGCCTTTAATAGGCGAAGGCATGCCTTTAGGACCTATTAAAGAGTTAACAAGCCCCGCCCCTCCGCGCCGCTGATTTATGGGTGTTGTCTGAGACGGGGGTTCCCCCTCGTCATCTGTATTCCGCCCCATCCCGAGCGAGCGGCGGTAGGACGTCTCCCCCCCCCCCGCGCGCCCCCTCTTCTTCGCGGCCAGTCCCCCCCCCCCCCCCGATAAAGCAGTGCTTCAGACCTCTTTGTGCCGGTTGCTAACCTCGTAAGTTATTTATTGCGGTTGGGGGGGGCGGGGGGCGCGGGGGGGGGCGTTGTTTGGCGAGCAGCTTTACGGCCGCTGAAGGGCGAGACTCTCCGCGCATTAATCAGGAGGAGGAGGGTCGCGCCGCCCAACGCCGCCGGCAGCGCCCCGGCCCGCCTCCGTCCGGTCTCATTTCCTTCCTCGCGTTTTCGCTCCTGCAGTCGGCCCGACGGGAGCGAGGGAGCGAGAATCGAGCGGAGGGAGGGGCGGTGTCTGACCGCGGCCGGCCGCGGACGGCGGAGGGAGCGGCGGTCGGCGGCTCGAGGCCTCGCCGGCGCTCGCGGGGCGGGAAAAGGAACCGAGGGGCGAGGCTGAGTCGGACTCATTTTTACGGACACGTGCGTTTGACAGGGACAGCGCACGGTTTTCAGCGCGGACGTCCGCTCAGTTCATTCGGTGTGTTTCAGCCGAGAGGCCGGTTCTCATCCGCAGTCCCCAGTCAGTGGCTGCAGTGCTGCAGGAAGCAGAAGGAGAAGGAGAGGCCACTCAAGGCATCGGGGTGAATAAAAGTGTAGCGCAAACTGAAAGATGCCAGTGCGCTGACTGCATCTCGGCCAGTTCGTGTTCGATTCAGTTTTACTCGTATAGCACTTCTCACAGAGACGCTGTTACAGAGACGCTTTAGAGAGGAAACCGAGAGGGAAATCTGACAAAAACCGGGTCTGAACTCCCAGAAAGCGAACAAATAAGGTAAAAACAATAATAATAACTCCCCTGTGGGAAGAAAAACACTCAAACGGTGGTGAGAAAAACTCCCCAGTGGGAACCAGCCTATAGAAGGGAAGCCCATCCTCCACTAGCCAATCTAGTGTCATAGTAAAGATTGAACGAATGGTAACAGAAATGTAGTGAGTAGTAATATTGATAACTGAATTACATTTCAAACTAAAGAGGTGGAAAGTACATGCAAATCAAAAGGCTTTCTACTTCGTCATTAAGACTAATTACATGAATTTCACCATAAACAGCACATTTAAATTTCACTTCCTCATCTCTCTCTCTCAGTATAGCTTTCTCTGAACTACGCTAAATTAGCCAGAAAAGTTACAGTTGTGACTGAAATTGAAAAGCTGTCACGCTTCAAAAACGCCATTTTCTCCCCCACCCGAAAACCGAGTCGGCCAGTCCAGGGACATTTTGGACTGGAAAAGCTCTCTGCGGTTGGCAGGAGGAGAAACACACACGTGTGCCTCCCGGCGTCCTAATTAAAGCAATATCCTGGTAAATCAAACCAGATGGGACGCCCACCTCTCACACCGCGCGAACGGGCCGCGATTCTCCAACCGCTCAGAAACAACACTCTCCCTTAAGCGTTCCCCCCGGACCGTCCCATTACGGCCCGCTGACGGGGGGGGACCGCTTTTCACACTCCGCCTCAGGGAAGGAAGGTTGAGGGGCAGGGGTCTCCCCTAAGTCCTCTCAGCCCCGCGTCCGCCTAATCGGCCTTGTGATCGCCCCCCCCTCCCCCCAAAACACCCCCCTTCCTCCACTCCCTCCCCCAGCTCTCTCCCCCGACCCCCCCCCCCCCCCCCCGTGTCACAAGTGCTAAGTAACCTGAAGGGTTAATGGTCCGAGGGGCTGGAGAAGTGCTCGGGGAGGCTGATCCTGTCTGGAACAGCAGCGCCGCTGGCGTGTCCAGAGCCCTTTTCGCGGGCTTTTGACACCACGGGCCGGCGGGTTTTTTTAGCCACGTGTTCACGGGTACGAATGGTGGGAAAATGACCCCCCCTCCCCCCACCCCCACGCCCCTGGTCTCTCTAGACACACCTCCTCCAAATGCAGCCTGGTCGATCTTTCAGGACCGTAAAGTGCAAGACTCTGGTGGAGGGCAACAGCCACACACAAGGGAGGGGTGTCTAAAATCAGCCCTGTGATTCTTTAGTGAAGGGTACGTCTGGAAGCGCTTGATTTAAGACGCCTGGGAGGGTACGGCTGCCCCGCCCCCTGCCATGCAACCACACCCCCACATCCCCCCCCACCCCCAACACCTCACCCCTCCACCAGCAGAATTCTCAGACAGACAGCAAGAGTGAGAGAGAGAGATAGAGAGAGAGATAGAGAAACACAGAGATAGAGAGCAAGAGAGAGACAAATAGAGAGAGACAGACAAAGCCAGAGAGGTGAGAGAGGGAAGAGATGGGGGAGCGAGAGAGGAGAGAGAGAAATAGAATCATTATGGTGAGAGGGAGACAGGTTCGCAGGGAGCGGCCAGAGAAGCAGGAACCGAGTTGGCAGGCTGAGACGGGCGCCGCGAGCCGAATCACCGCCTGAGATAGGGCCTGGGAAGCGACTGCGTGACAGAGAAGAGCTGTGCTCCCCGTGGGGGGGGAAACAATGTTTTATTCATACTTGTTACATTAACTCAAAACGCGACTCACGGCAGCTTGGAGGGAAGGACTCGGGGAGAGGCGGCGTCTCGGAAAGCGGGAGGGAGGGAGGGAGGGAGGCAGGGAGGAGTTTAAAATAGGACAATCAGACGTTCAAAAGGTTCCGCGAACCGCCAGGAGGCTAATTGTCCACGCTCTGACACGCGAGATGCACCATTTTCATCCGTGGAGTTCAAATAAGGGGCGGAGCGACGGCCTCCGTTTCACGCCATGGGGTGATTCGCCGCTGAAGGCGGGCTCCTCCGGGGAGACTGAGGCGGCGGACATTTCTCACGAGGACGAGAGACGAGTTCGGCTTCGCCAACCTGGAGGGAGAGCAGCGGTGAGCCAGGCCGCTAAGCCGCTTGGGTTCAGGGAGTTAACAGCCTTTTCTGAACCCCTGTCAGAAACAATGAGGGGAAAGCAGCAGCAGCAAAAAAAAAAAAAAACTCTCCATCGCCTTTTCCATTTCTGCTTAGCAACAAACCCCCCATCAGGCCAGCTTAAACAATGACAGAATGTAGGATTGCTCTCATTTAAATAGAGGGGAATCCCTAAAGAGACAAAAAACGTCCAGCTCAATAAATCCATGCTTTCCTACCCGGCTTCATCGCGGATACTGAAACAGCGATGGACATTAAAACCACCAAAGTTCACAACAAAGACTACAATCACGACCAGTACTCCACATACATGACTGCCATTGAAGTATTTCACCTAGTCTTAATTCTGATCAAAGTCAAGTGCTCCATTCCTCACAGAGAGTGTACACATTTTGCTGTAAATTCCCTGGAATAAGGTGCGAAAGTATCAAAATCATGGCGGCCAGTGGAGATCCCCACTTGCTGCCCGGTGGCCAAACTCTAAACATGTGATCACACAATCCTGGCCATTCGAACATGCTCGATCAGGCTGAGACCTGACTACAGCAGGGGTGTCCAGTCTTATCCAAACGTGTACCAGTGTGGGTGCAGGTTTTTGTTTTTGCCCAGCACTACACACCGGCCCTTTTTGGATCAGCCTGGACACCCTTGGGGTAAAGGAACTTCACCTCAGTCAATGTGTGGTTTAAAAAAGTTCTGGCCAGGTGGGTTCTATGCATTGAGGGTGGTTTTGCACCCTCCCCCCCTCCATCTTCCTTTATGGTAAAGGTGACTTAAAGCTGTAAATTAAGCAGGTTGAGGTAGAGGCTGAGATTACAAGCAACAGAAACACCTTCAAGGGTCGAATATGCCCCTGCCTAATGTAGAAAGTGCAAATAGCAAGATAGGCTTGTGCATACACTGCCCATATTCCCAATATCAGCCTGAGGGGGCATAACACTGGGAGAGAATGGCAAAATATTCCACAAGGTCATGTAAGTGAAGCGCTGTTTACACATTTATCTGTACAACTTCTAAAAGAACGTTAATGCCGTGGCAAAATGTGAATGATACAGTACTTATAGAAATGTAATAGATTCCTTTTACTTTTAGTGTTTTGATAATGAGAAATCACTCCATGTTCAAAAAAAGTTGTAACAGCCTGCAGTTGTTTTTTTTGGCAGCTTTGAGAATCACAAGGGGGTTCTTGCCGTCAGAGAGACTGTTTTCAGTGAAGAAAACATGGTTAAGGCGATCGAGGAAGACCGCAGGGAAGAACCTGGACCAGAACCCTGGTTCCGCTCGGCCCCCTCCCCCTCCTGCACCCCCTGGCCCCGGGCCCCTGCGAGTCAGACGCACAGATGTCAGGGTCGCGCACCGTCACAGCGCGTCTGGAATCACTTGGGCAGACCCGCCTCCTCCTCTGCCACCACCCCGAACCTTCCCAGAATGCTCCTCTCTCCGCTGAGAGAAACGAGCGTGGCCAAAAAGGGTCGTCCCCAAGAACCCCCCAAACAGACCCCGCCCGTAGAGGGGGTCCCCCAAACTCCACCCCCCCTCTCCCCACTGCTCTTTACTGATCTGTTAATTTCAGCCCCCTGGGCCAAAACGCCTCCCGGCCCACAGCGCAAAAACTCCTGACACACCGAATCCCCCAATCGATTAAGGCGCGATTTAAAAATGAAATGAATTGTTGGCAGCAGACCGAGGGGTTTGGTGGCCATAAAAAAAGCCATTTCACAGGCATCTGTGGCGGGGGGGCGGGTGGTGGGGGGGGGGGGTTGGCGTTTCAATTACAGTGGGACATCTAACGCGACGTTTGTTTTCCTTGATAATGTGCCATCTCCCTGGGATAAACAGCTTTATGGTAATGGCGGTGCGCGCGGGGCGTGATGT
>NC_057949.1:16211026-16348526 GCF_018555375.3 Anguilla rostrata | reverse complement strand
GTGGCCCACAATCCTTAGCGATAAACCAGAACCATTCACCAGACACGTTCTGCCTTTCAGGGTCAGGCACAAGCGTTCAGTCACCACAACGTACAGTGCTTCTGGGTTCCACCACTGTCCTCTCAATTCAAACTCCATTAAAGAACCCATTCCACCAAGCTAAAAGACACACACAACCCACACACAGCAGACCACAACACAAAGTGTTTCGGACCAATAAAGCAATATCAGTATGGTGGAAAATGACAGCTTTCCCTGGATCAGTTCAAACCAAACCTCTTTAATTCTGAGCAGAATGTGGATTCTGATAAACACTGGCTCATTCATTTGATCGCAGTAAAACGTTAGGGGCATAAGAGCAGTCTTTGCCTGCCATTCATACGCTTGTCAAAACACGTACAGCAGCTAAGATGTCAGATGGCGTAAATGTCAGGGCTAATTAAGTAATTAAGGCTGGGAGTTGGCAGGAAAAGCAGCAGCAGCCCTCGATGCCCTCCTCTGGCATGGACGTTGCTAAGGACGCTCAAAGCAGAGCTGCCGCAGAGCTCTCTGAGCACCAGACAGAGCTGGCAGCGCTTCCTGCCGTACGGCCGGCGCGAGGGCACTTACTGGCTGGCGAAGGCGTGCTGTACCCACTGACGGGCAGCCCCTGCAGAGCGGGGGGGGACAGCCCTCCGAGCATGTGGGGGAAGAAGTACGAGTAGTGGGGCACGGAGAACCCGCTCATGTGGGCGGGGCAGTGGTTGCCGTTGCCCGACATGGCCGCCCTAGCGCCCGATCCCTCTTTCTCTGCGGCGGGGGTGGCAGGCGTGGGAAGGAGGTGTCCGTGGCGACTGGCGTTTAATTCTCCATGTCCGCGCGGCGCAGTAATCCAGTTTGGGGCGGGGTCAGGCGGTCCAAGGGCGTAAATCCGTCTGAGGCATCAGAGAATGGGTGTTTGGGTCCACGTTGGGAGGGGCGTTTCAGGGGCAGATCGGGGGGCACTGTACTCCTTGTACTGGAGAAACTGCGAAACCCTTGTCCTGGGACGGGGTGTCCAGTGAGAGGATGAGAGCACAATATTGGAGGACAGAGGGCAGGTAGCGTTCAGTCAGCCTAGCGATGTGGGTCCTGCCCTGGGAGAGTGGGGGTTGGGTGGGGGGGTCTGCTCGGTTCTTGTCTGATCTACTTGATGGTGACAGAAAATGGGGGAGCGTGACTGGGGATCACACGCTGCTCCTAGACCAATCCACTCGCAGAGCCTGTCGGAGACAGAAAGAGCCAATTAGACAACAGCCCTACACAGCACCGTATTCAAGAACATGGAAAGACACGACATAAATAAAAATAATTTTAAAAAAGACTTAGAAGAAGACAAATAAGAAGAAAAACAACAACCACAACAAGAAAAATCCACACCAAGATTTAAAAAATTAATCATAATTTTAAGACATTTAGTTTATTATAATTGCATACATCCAAAGTACTGAGGTGATAAGACTGTAATAAATGACTTCTGCTGTCTCCTCTGAAACACTGACATAATTAATCACAAGCACAGACACGTTATTATTTAGGCAGAGAGTTTGCTTATTATAACAAGGCAAAGATCTGACGAAGATCCAAGCTTATCAAAACACCGCTTCGCCTTTGTTTCTGAATAAAAAATGATGGATCTGAAACAGTACGCAAGCCTCATGCTTTACATATAGCCCTTTGTAATGGTACCAATGGCAACAATATCATGCTGTGTATCATGAACCATGCAAAAAAAAAATAATAATAATCTGGCTTTGTATTTTTTGTTTTGTTTGATAAAAGTTATTCAGTTCAACCAAGAGTTTTTTTCCCCAACTCCACAGTGAAGTACTATGAACCAATTTATGATAAATACATGCAGGGAAGGCTAGAGTTACCCAGACACAAAAATAAACAAAAAATACAAATTTCAGTTTGTTTACAGCTTAACATGTAAATTAAATTTCTACAAATTTCCTTCAGAAACACACATTCAGAAAGCCTTGCTCTACATATGTATACTCAAAGGAACCCCAGTGACTTTACCAACAGTTTCGCACACAAACACACCCGCACACTTATACAGACACACACACACACAGGCACACACACATCTTTGTGAGGACCATAATAAATCATCAGAGTAGCCACTACAAATATTTGCTTAGACAGCATACAAGCCACCTTTCAACAGAACTAACAGCTTCGGGTAGCTGCAATGCTAAAACATCACAAAACATAATGAGAAAAAAAATTATGTGTTAAAAACAAGCTGTTTCTCTGCTTGGATTTCTGTATCAGAACAAAAAAGAAATTAAATTGTTTTTTTTTTTTTTACGGCAGAAAAGAAACTAAGGTGAAAAAGAGACCTACAGGGGTTATATATTTATTTATTTATTTATTACAACTTATTGTTGGGATAGTTCGCCTCTTCATAAACTGGGTTTTATAGTCTTAATACTTTTTCCTGTGAGGTCCAAAGCCATTTTCTCTCCTTCCATCTCCCAAAGCTGCCAATTCAGAATTCTGTTATGAATAGTACCAGCCATGATGTCTCACTCTCCATTTCTTACACAAACGAATTAAAGATTGATATGACCTTTATTACAGCATTTTTCATAATTTCTTAGGAGCCTTTCATCATTTTTCACCATTTCCTGATACCTGTGCTCAAAAACTTTAAATAATTGTGAAAAAATCTTGTCCTGGGTAAAATGGTTGAAGCGTGCCAACGATAACAACAAAAAGAATAATAATATTAAATAGGAATTTCTCTTTTCCCTCAGGGAACAGAAAAGTAATTTGATGTCTGGGATACTTTTCCCTCAAATCAGGGCAAAACAGGACCAGGAGACCCCTTACAGAAACTGAATGCCCTGCAAAATATTGAAAATATGTGCACTTCTACAGCACTATATCTAAAAATAAGCATATTGCGATATCTTGGCAGCGATGTATTAAGTGGATATCTTGCAGATATATTTTATGTGAATATACTGTGGTATATTCCATTCCTGTAAAGGGAAACTTGTAGGGGTGGCACTCGGGTGATGAGGAGGGAGGTGTAAGTGGAGGGGAAATCAGGTGCTGTTGCTGATCCTGTGCTTGCTCCTCCCAGCCCTTGGCTCACACAGGTAAGTGTTCTCAAGGCCTGTTCTCTCCTGACTTGGCTCACACAGGTAAATCCCTCTAGTTTTCTCTAGCACTTGTGATCAATGACAAGCACAACACTTAAAAGAGAAGAGGCAGTTCATTGAGGGGATGTGTGTGTGTGTGTGTGTGAGTGTGTGTATGTGTGCGTTGTGTGCATGAGACACTGTGCACGTGTATTTGTGTATGTGTGCGAACAAAAGAGAGAGGGTGGGTGTGTGTTTGTGTGTGGTGTGTGCACGAAAGACTGTGCATGTGAGAATCTGATTCATCTGATTAAAGGCCCTTGTGGGAAAGTGATGGTAATAGCTGGTAGTGAGTTTGGTTTTACATGCTTGGTTTAACATGCGGGCAGGCTGGCAGTTGGGCATGGGTGGTTTCTGAGGGAATGCCTGTGGTTGCTCTCCCAAAAAAAACACAGTCAGAATGTCAGCATACCACTGCTGAATTATACAGTGGTAATAAAATTGTCAGGAATGAATGCACTCTGGAACAGTGCTCCCCCCACCAATGGAATTCTGGGAGCTGTAGTTGTAGAATCACTTATGAGGTGAATGCACTTCGAATAATGAAACTACGCTGAAACAGGGAACTGGGTGCATCCAGGGCTTCGGGCTGTAAAAGGAAACAAAGCACAGGCAGTCAGTGTGACCGCACCCACTAGTCTCAAAGTCCCCGGCGTTAGCACTGAGCGCCGTCACCTTGTTTGTCGTTGATTCTGTAAGTCTGAGGACACACAGTGGAAAATGCCTCAGGGCTAGCTCGAGGACAGCCGCGTCCTTTCACAACGCGGGGGGGTGGGGGGGGGGGGTGGGGGGTCTGGTCTTTCGGTAGGACGTTCAGCCGAAAGCGCTGACGTGAGTTCTGCGTACAAACGGGAAGTGCTCTTGGCTCACTTCGGCTTGAGACAGGGTCGTCCAGTCGTCATATCCAAATTGCGTAAAGTGCCGGCAGGTGCTTTTGGCTGGCGATGACGTCACGGCAATCGCTGGTGGCGGTGAGCTGGTGGCTAGAGCAGAAGCGCTCGCATACAGTGAGCTCACTCAGGCTGTGCGTCATAGCCCAGTCTTCAAAGAACAAACGCCGTCCGCCCTCTACCGCAGCACACCTGCGATACCTTTTATTTGCGTACCAGCAAAGATCCTTTCCGATTGAAACGCCGTCCGTGTGTGTGTGTGTGTGTGTGTGTAAACAAACCTTATCGTGGGAACACTGCAGTAGTAGCGGGGACTATTGATTTTATTTCCTGGGTATATTTGGTCCTGTACCTATGGCAACACTGGGATGTGCAGGTGACGGTGCGCTGCGCTCAGCCCGGGCTGTACCGGCAGCGTGTGAGATGTTTGCCCAAGTCCCCCCCCTCCCCCCCCTGTGTAGCGCCCTTGTGTGGATGTCGCTCGGGCCGGGAGCCAGCTTTATGGGGTCAAGGGCCTGTTAACCGCCTTATTTTTATTGATCGTCTGCGGAGAGCCCCGCCGCCAGACCCGGCGGGCGTGTAAATGGCGCCTTTGTGCTCGCCGCGGCTCATAAAACCCGGGGCCCTCGCACGCTGGCACGCTCGCGTCGCAGAGCCGGTGGGCAAGGGCACGCCGGAGAGCCGGGCCGCGGCGACGCCTTCCGTCTGCGGGCACGATAAACGTTGGGGTGGGGGGGTGGGGGGTGGGGGGGGTGCTGGTCGAGGTAAAAAGGCGACAGACTTTTACGTGCGTGAGCAGCAGGGAGGGCGCTCTACTCGAGAGTCCAGGGCCCGAGATGCAGCAGGGATAATCCCCCACAAGCCCAGGGAGAGGTGCAGAGGAGAAACAGGGAGCCGTTCACACAGTCGTTTCTGCATACGCCCCCACGCAGAAAGACAACACGCTACAGGGGGATCAGAGCGAATCAGAGGCAGGCGTGGATAACTCATTGTAGTGCTCACCGCTTTGAATCTCGCTCCTGAATAATTCAAACAGATACTAAGTAGGTTAAACCCCATAGGTCCTTTCTCTATAGCAGCACAGTTAGTGATTTATTTATATGCTTGTGTTTATATATGTGTGCATTTATGTTTGCCCATTTGTGTGTGCATGCGTGCGTGCATGTGTGTGCGCGCATGTGCGCGTGTGTCCGTGTGTTTGTGTGTGTGTCTGTGTGTGTGTGTGACTGCACAATGTTTGTAGTTGTTGTTGTTTGAGCTGGGGGGAGGGGGGAGGGGGGAGGGTTGCAACAGTTTGCGTATTGAGCTCCAGGGAACAGCTTTCCAAACGTTTGAACTTGCAAAGGACTGATCTGAGCCCTCTATCTCCGCGTATTCCGGCAGTTTACACACGTGTGTGCAGAACAGGTTTACACACGTGTGTGCAGAACAGGTTTACACACGTGTGTTCAGAACAGGTTTATATGCGTGTGCAGAACAGGTTCCTGGCTCTGGACCCACAGGGACCTTCTCCAAACTGTTGGGGAAGCACAGAATCGTCTAGAATACGATTGTATGCAGTAGCCTTCACTGAAACTAAGGGGCCTAGCCCAAACCATGAAAAAACAGCCCCAGACCAAGGGATGTCCAGGTACTTTTGGTCATATATGTCCACGCATGTGTATGTACAGCATACATACAAGTAAATGTTTATATAAACAAACAAACAAACACAGGGGATAAATAAATAAACACACGCATGTAGCAGATGGGTGGCAAGTCCCAGATGTAGGAAGGGAATATTTATCAGAACGCACGCACATCGTCCCACACGCGATGCGTGCCATACAGGCCGGCCCTGCTGCACACAGGAACGGGGGCGGGAGCTCAGATACATATAGAACCCCCCCCCTCCTCCCCGGTCCCACGGAAACCAGCACGGACGAGCGCACGCTTTATCCTGCACGCAAACGAGGCACGCAGGGCCCGAAACGCGTGACCCCGTTCCCCTCCCCAGCCCGGCCCCCTGGCAGGCGCCATCGCTGGGTGAGCGCACGCACGTGTATGACCTGGGGGTGGGACCCACCAGCTTTAGAGGGGGTGTGTATGTCCCTGTTGTGTCGAAGCATGAAGTGATCAAGCCATCGACCCCAGGGTGGCTGGGGGCCTGCATTGGTAGCTGGGGGGGAGGGGGGGCAGAGTGGCTGGGGAGCCCAGCTTGTTCCCAAAGCTCTACACGCTATTTAGCAAACCCTCTCCAGCAGGCCTGCCTCTCCCCCACTGTCCTGCTTGTCAGTGATGGGGCGGGGGGTTTTGGGGCAGAAGCATGCTCTCACGGGACACCCAAAACTGGAGGGCCAGCACTAGAGTGGGCAGTGATTTTTGCCCCACTTCTCCCTCCTTTTTCCCCTCTCTGTTGAAGTCAGCAGCTTTTAACAGGCTCTGGTGGCCCTGTCCTCATTTCCTCAGTGTTTTCATTTTCATTTGTTTTAATTCCACCAATGACGGTCCGGGCTGTGGGGTCGGAACTGGGTTGGGGGGGCAGGAGGGGGGGAGGGTTCAGGGGGGACGCACTGTGAGTCGATGCGATCTGACAGCTGATGCTAAATAAATAATCGAAGACCACCAACCACAGGCCAGGGGGGGTGAGGCAAGCTTTCAGGGGCCGGGTCTGCTGGGAGATGCGGAGGGCAGGGGGGGGCGGTAGTTGGGGGGTGGGGGTGGGAACGAGGTCACTCCAGTGGGAAAGCGGGGCCACATAAAAAAAAAAAAAAAAAACCTTGCTCTCATACCCGACGTGGCGTTTTAGCAATTATCGCAAGAGAGTTTCTGGCACGTCAGCCGGGGAGAGGAACGGCGGCTTATCCGTTCGGCACGCGCCGGTCCCGGAGGCGGGGCTTCCCCGCGAAATGTCAGGCAAAGCGCGGAAAAAGAGCGCCTTGTCTCCCCACCAAAACGTAACCTTTTAAGATAATAGAAGCATGGGGCTAATTCAGCGAGCTCCGAGAAGCTGTATCGATACATCACCGCGTGATTGATGTCACCTGTCATAGCCAAGCCTCTTTCCGGGGGGAAACTGCACCGCAGCATCTAATTCACGTTTTTACAGCTCAGCTACAGGAACCGCGGAACCCATAGCACAAATTCCGCAGCTCTGCTGGGTTTCTACCGCTCTCTAAATAGCCAATCACAGAGTTTGTTGAGCACATGGCTAACTGAATTCATTTAGCCTAATAACTGACCACATAATTTGATTAAGCTCTCAGACTGGAGAAAGAAAAAAGATCTGCTAGCATTCCTCTTCTCCAGCCCTAAGTCTGACTGCCTGTGCTCCATAAAACTACAGCACAGGCTTAGAGCTCCCCCTCACAGGGTGCTGTAGCAATGGCCTGATTTAGTTTTTCTTTTTTTGATAGACTTCTTTTTCTTGTATTTTTTTTTGTCAGGAACTCACAGATAATTGCAACTGCTTATGTCTTTTTTTAAAATCACATATATATATTTGGACGTTTGCACTGAACCGTGAGGGTTAGCATTTACACGAGTCAGGGTAAAAACCTGAGTCCAGGGCAGGGGCTACTGCGCTGTGTGCCGGGGTTTCTATGCGTGCGCAGCCGCCGCACACGCGTGCTACACGCACTCACTGCACACGCGTGGTACACGCAGCCACCGCACACGCGTGCTACACGCACTCACCGCACACGCGTGCTACACGCAGCCGCCGCACACGCGTGCTACACGCAGCCACTGCACACCCGTGCTACACGCACTCACTGCACACGCGTGCTACACGCAGCCACCGCACACGCGTGCTACACACAGCCACTGCACACGCGTGCTACACGCACTCACCGCACACCGTCGCACAGCGCACGCACCGCACCGTGCTACACGCAGCCGCCGCCACGCACAGCGCCGCCTGCACACGCAGCCGCTCCACACACATGCTACACGCACCACGCACACGCGGCACACGCACCGCGCACACCCGTGCTACACGCAGCCGCCGCACACCCATGCTACACGTAGCCACCGCACACGCGTGCTACACGCACTCACTGCACACACGTGGTACACGCACTCAACCGCACACGCATGCTAAACGCAGCCGCTGCTGGCGTGTGCTGAAACATTCATGAAGGAGCCATGTGACAGCTCGCCTACATGAGCATCGCTAGCATGCGTGTGTGTGTGTGTGTGTGTGTGCGTGCGCGTGTGCGTGTGCGTGCGTGCGTGTGTGTGTGTGCGTGTGCGTGTGCGTGCGCGCAAAGTCAAATCAGCCGCATGTACTGCATGCTGAGAAGGGGTTGGACTACTGCATGCGTGAGGGCGGGGGGTAGCGGATGGTTTGAATAAAAGCAGGACTTGCATTGTAGTATGAATTGCAACATGATCTTACAAAATTAAAAAATAAAGCAGATTCCATCTCAGCCCGGTGGGCAGAAAGGCAGCCCATCAGATCCAGCAGTTCAAGAAATACATTTGTTAACATTATTCCTCATTTCTGGTCTTCACAGAGCAGCCAACAGACCGTCAGAATGTCCAATAATAGCAGAAACAGGCAGAAAAAGCTTTTACCCAGCATTCACTTAGTCAGATGGACCCGACCGGCTCGCTACTTTCCGGAACACACTGAACTCATTTAGGAGGGTCGGTACTGTGGGACTGGTTGCTGTGCACGCACATACAGCCCCTAACAACGATGCAGCGCACAAGTCGAGGCGGTCGAATCACAAAGGGCACAGGGTCCTCCCGAGATATGAGCTTCTGGATTTTTCCACCACTCTTCTCAGAGTGTGTAAGAGTGTGCTGGCCAGGCCCTGCTGTGCACACAGACAGGGAGGGGGAAGATACTGCACAATATTATATATATGAGGTATGAGATATAAGAGAAGGTGTGAAAGAGAGAAAGAGAGAGGGGAAGGGAGGGAATGAGAAATAAAGAGGAGAAGTTGGGGTGGGCAGGATATCTTTGGATAACCTGTGTGCTCTGGAATACCTGAGTGCTTTGGAATACCTGAGTGTGATGATGTGATGTCAGATTTGTAGATGTAATGTTAGATGGGTAGATGAGATGTTAAATATGTAGATGTGATGTTAAATGTGTAGATGTAATGGTAGATGAGTAGATGTGATGTTAGGTGGATAGATGTAATCTTAAATGGATAGATGTGATGTCAGATGGATAGATGTGATGTTAGACGTGTAGATGTAATGTTAGATGGGCAGATGTGATGTTAGGTGGATAGATGTGATGTTAGATGTGTAGATGTAATGTTAGATGGGCAGATGTAATGTCAGATGGATACATGTAATGTTAGATGGATAGATGTGATGTCAGATGGGTAGCTGTGATATTAGGTGGATAGATGTGCTGTGTAAGTGTAACTTTGCGAGCTGAAAGACCAGGAGGCTGGAGCATAGGAGCCTGTGAAAGCGCTTTGGGAAGTCTGAGTTTGGGTAACCTTCACTAAGGCCTGCAGGGGATGAGTCAGCCCAAATCTGGTGCTGCCTGGACGTGTTAAAAACAGGGAGCAGAAGGCCTGACCCCCAGCGCCCCCTCTTCCTTCATCTATTTATCCCCGCCGGGGGGATGGGGGGGGGGGGCAATGGTGCCCCCAGCAGAGAGGAACCTATTCGGGCCAGAGTGTGTGAGAAGCCCCTTATGAGCCAGAACTCACAGTCCCAAAACAACACCTCTATCCTCTATCCACTATCCTCACCACACACACGTACACACACAAAGATACACACACAAGCACACACACAGATACACACAACATACACACATACATGCACATACAAGCAGATACACATGCGCACACACACAAATACACACACAAATACACACACAACTACGTATGCACACATGCATGCAGATGCACAGACACACACACACACACGCACATGCAAAGATACACACATTCACTCATAAATGTACATACACAATGAGACAAAACGCATTCAAGCATACACAGACACGCCACACGCACACATACTTTTTCTTTACACCCTTCTATGCAACTGCAACTTTCACTTTAGCACAGACTGTCCTCTGTTTCTCCTTCCCTCCCTCTCTCTCTCCCTCTCCCACCATCCCCCTCTTTCTCTCTCTCCCTATAGCTCCATTGCGTGCCGCATGGTGCACAGCACAGTCTCACCTGCACACGCTAACACGCTAATGGCCCAAAATGTCAGGCGAAGTGAAGCGTATGATGGAGGCTAGGCTCGCTGTGGCTTTTCATATGTTTCAGTTCCACCCCCACACACACTGGGAGGAAGCTGGGGTAGAACAGGGCTGTGCTGGGGCTGGGGTGGATGGGTTAGGGTTAGGGTTAGTCTATGATAGAGGCTAGGCTCGCTGTGGCTTTTCATATGTTTCAGTTCCACCCCCACACACACTGGGAGGAAGCTGGGGTAGAACAGGGCTGTGCTGGGGCTGGGGTGGATGGGTTAGGGTTAGGGTTAGTCTATGATAGAGGCTAGGCTCGCTGTAGCTGTTCATATGTTTCAGTTCCACCCCCACACACACTGGGAGGAGGCGAGGATGGGGGTGGGGTGGTTAACCCGAACCCTAACCCAACCCCTCGAGCCTCATTGCCACATGTAGAAGCCAACATATTTTTATATTCATATTTTTAAAAAAATATATTTTTACAATTTACCTCCAAAATTGTCAGGCAACCCCATCCTCCAGACCCTCAGTTTGGGAACCCCTGGTTCAGGGGGTACGAGGTGAGGTGGTGCCACCTGCCATGAGACCCGGGACTGAAGCCGTAACAGCTCGTATGGACTACGGATTAACATCCCCTCCCTCCTCAAACCCCACACTTTTACTTCATCCTCCTCTGGAATTCATATTAAACAATTCACTCAATGGGCGAAATCACCACACTGAATCCAGTAAATTACTACAACTACCAGCATGCACCAGCGAATATTAGTGGACCATTGCCCACATTCTCAGCCACGTTTATTCCAGCATGGCATAGAACGAATACGAAAAAACCCTGAGCTTGCTTATTAAGCACAGCGCTGGTACCGCTGCTGCCACACATTAAGCTAACTGCAGACACCCCTGCCCTTCAGACATGCCACGACAGATGAACCCTCTGCGTTGGTTTACATCAACTTCATGATAACAAAAATGCATTCCAGCCTGTGTTCTATTTAACCACTAGTCCCCTCTGAACTGAATTTCCGTAAATAACTCTATAAATGCATTACCATAAACTGTTTTCACATTCTGTGTTGTTAAGCAGATGTTCCTGTCTTTCGAGGTAAAAGGCAGCCGCAGGTGTTTTCATCTGTTAAGGAACCAGAGTGGGAAGTCAACATTTCCTGTTTGACTCGACATGAACAAAAACATCATATTTGCCAGTATAGTCAGTTACTGCCTCCACTGTGGCTACTGTTCTTGCTAACACGTAACAGGCTACCCCACTCTGACTTTTCTGCCTTGGAATTTGAACGTATTCTGGACACGGACCCAGATGATCCCGCTTAAGTAAAATATCAATCGTTTAATCATACTAATTAGCACCATTTTAACCCACTGCCAAGTCCTGAGCCAGTCTTTGAGAATGATGGGCTCTTACGCATCAGGCTAACAGACATCCACAGTGAATTTCACAAACACACAAAACAGCAGTTCTCAACTCCCACCAAAGACAGAAGAGTTACCGGCCCAACAGTCGCCTTGGAAACAAACTTTGGTGATAAGATGAATGAATAAACATGCGCTTATTGCACGCTAAGAGTTTTGCAAGGCGAGATTTCGTAAAAGCGGAAGATTGTTCGCACTTTCATGCGCGCAGTGTGCAGCAGAAATGGGTTTATATGATCCACCTTCTTCTTGCGAGCGCGAGCGGTAATAACCAGGAAGTGCTCGGTTTCCTGCTGTCTTCTGAGCGACAGGTCATATGACGGAGGGGAGCGGGAACTGTGTGAGTGTGTGTGTGGGTGTGCGTGTGGGGAAATATTTTGAAATACAAAACCTTTTAAAAAAATATATATAACATGTTTTAATATATGATAGGGGTCCCCTGGATGCCTTTGAGAAAGGGAGGGGGGTCCCTGGATCCAAAAAGGTTGAAAACTCCTGACTAAAGCTATACCTGTAAAACAGTATATCACATATGGAGGTCGACGCACTCAGATGCTGAAGCAACAGATCTAGCATGACCAGACTGCATGAACACGTGCCGTGCAGGCGCAGGGTCTGGACAGCACGCAGCCCTTCCTGCAGCAATCCCGACCAGGCTGAGATCAGGGTCTGGTCATGACCCCGCCTCTGCCATTAAAACGAACTAATGATTGGAGTGCGTGAGCTTATCCTGTCCGAGGCCCAGCAGATGAGTATCGATCGCATAATTGATTGATTGGCGTCTCGTGGACCGAGCGGCAGCAGCGTCATCGCTCCACAGACTGCTTAACCATGGGAGTGTTTGTGTGGTGTTGTGAGGCGCTCGGGAGTAGTGAGTATGAGTGTGTGTGGATTGTTGCGTGCTCGTGTGTGTGCAGTGAGTAGTTGTCAGTGGCGTGTGTCCATAGGATGTGTTGTGTGTGTGTGTGTGGTGAGCGTTGTGAGGTGTGTGTATGTATGTGTGTGGTGTGTTGTTGTGTGTGTGTGCATCAGGTAGTGTGTGCATGCGTGTGTGCATGCATGTGTGTGTGTGTGTGTGTAGGCATGTACACATGCGTGTGAGGTAGTGCATGTGTGTGTGTGAGTGTGTGTGAGTGTGTTTATGTGTTTATGTGTGAGGTAGTGTGTATGGAAGAGAGGTGGAGACACACACACTCTCTCCCACCACACACACACGCATGCACACTCAACAAGAGAAGGTGGGGGACCAATTAGAGCCCCTTGTTTAACCCAAAAACTACCCATTAACAACATTTGATTTATAAACATTAGGGGCACACGGGACTATTGCTTTGACCAGTAAAGTTTCAATATTACTAATTCCAATAAAGGGAAATGAATACAAACTGAAATAGGCATGCAGTGTATGCGGGCTATTGCACAATGAGAAAGACTCCCAGGCTCCTCCCCCTCTCTCAAAGGGGAGGAGTCTATGCCAGGAGCCCTGAGTCAGCAGAATGATGCAACTCTGCAGCCCTCGCCAGTGGGAGGGGCTAATTCTGAGCCCATCTGGGGTTTAGAAAAATAATCAGAGAAGCTTTCAATTAAGTGACATTACAGCAATAGGACTAGGACTACAAAACACCTGCATACAAACACACATTGCTCACACGAAGAAGAGCACACAAGAATAAATAAAAACACAGACACACACAAACACACACCTCATATACACAGAAGAACACACAGACACAGCACACATGTACACAAGCACACAAGAATAAATAAAAACACACACAGATACACACAAACACACACACACACACAGTTCATCCAGATCTTGAGAGTGTAAACACTGTGACAGAAAGAGAGATAAAGAGAGGCAGAGAGAGAGAGACAGACACAGAAAGAGAAACGGAGATAAAACAGAGAGAGAGAAAGAGAGACAGAGGGAGAGACAGAGGGAGAGAGAGAGAAAGAGAGACCTCAGTCCCTGTAAAGCTGATATGTTCTGACAGCCCCCCCCCCCCCAGCAGAGGACAGCAGGGGAAGGGGCCAGTGTTTCAGGGCCAGTTGGGCCCCATCTCCCATTGCCAACCAGCGGATGAAAGAGAGCCTCACCCCACACGCCCACGCGCGACAGCTATTAGAAACGCCGTTTCACAAAGGCTCCATCTCCACGGCGATAAGAAAGAGGACAAGAACACGAGGAATCACAGCCAAAAAACTGTAAAAGAAAGGCATCCATACAGGAAGCATTAGCCAGTGTGGAGCCCCACAGGACTGTGGGAAGTGCAATGGGAGGGGATGGGCGGTGCTGGGGTGGGGGCTGCTCGTGATGCATGTAGCAGACCTCTGCCGGTGACAGACAGTCCGCAGGCGCAGCGTCTCCACGGAGACAAAGGGTCGAGTCGGGTCTGGCGCTGACCTCTGAGGATCTGGGACCCCGGGGGAGCGAGATCCGTTTGAGTCTATCCGCCGGACAATTATCTGGATTAAATCAATCAATCACGGGGGTCGAGGGGCCAGAGCTGCCGGACCCGTCCTTACAGATCACTCCCAGACCTTCCTCTGGAAAACATGGCCACGCCACGCCGGGCGCCATTACGGCTCCGGAGCTAACCCGGGCCACAGCGGCTTCATCCGCTCCCATTCTGCGCGGATGCAGGCGCGGGCAACTGCAGGGGAAATGAACGGATACGCTAACAAAATGCACTTTGAGTTTCCTCACTCGTAAAGCACTGTTGTTAAATCCAGGTGGCGCACTTCATATTTCTAGCTCCAGAAGAGTGGACCTGCACAGATCAGACGTAGGGACGGCACATAAAAACGATCAATGCGCAAGCACCTCTCCGATAAAGAATCACACTGATCAGCAATCATACGCCAGCCTCATTTCCACGGAAGAATCCGCATTTTGGTGCATTACATGATAGGGGAAAAAAGGGACAGAAGCAACCCTTCATACAGTCACACATCATACAGTTTGCTTAGGGGGGGGGTGACATTCAAGAAAAGGGGGAGGCAAGGTAAGGCACAAGTAACTGTACTTCAGATTAAATTCACAGTCCTAAACCGAGTGTGTGTGTGTGTGTGTGTGCCTGCGTGTGTGAGTGTGTGTGTGTGTGTGTGTGCCTGCGTGTGTGAGTGTGTGCAGGGCATTGGTGCCAACGAGCTCCCGTTTGCCCTCCTCCTTAAATATTTCCAGGAAATACGGGTGCGTCCCCACATCTACTGACCAAACGTTTGAAAGCCTGGCGTTTCTGCTTGAGTAACCAGAACATCGTGTGCTGACTTCCCTTCCTTTCTTCTTCATAAATGCAGGGACAAATTTGTCCCCGTACACGCGCGCGGAATCCTGGTTCCAGGTCAAGCAGTACAGGCAGGCCGCTCGAACCCAGGAAATACAATTTACATCATCTGCCAGTCAATCAAAGCTGCACAAGATTCAGGTACAAGTGCCATCAACAAGGGCTTCAGATATAGAAAAAAGACGAGGAGTAGGAGGAGAGGGGGAGAGAGAGAGAGAGAAAGGGAGAGAGAGGGAGAGAGAGAGAGAGAGGGATGGGGTTCTGCACCACAGAGAAGACTCGAGTAAACCTATTACTTCTTTAAATAGGTTTTTTTTTTATTTCTTTGTGCTCTCTCAAAGGATGATGGGGAAAATGCAAATGGCCGCCCAAGCAAACAATATTAAATTTTGAGAAGCACATCCATTCGGCGATGAGGAGAGGGAGTAGGGAGCTGCAGGCGAGGGGGGCTGGCGGGCGGGGGTGTGACAGATAGCGGTCTGAACTTTAATCAGAGCCGCGCCTGTGGCGCTCTCAGGGAGGCGCGCAGGCTAATCCGTCACTCCGGGTCACGTGAGGGGCCCGGACGACGGCCGGCGATTCGTCTCTCTCTCCCGCTGCCTCCCCCCCCCTCCCCGCTCCCCGCTCCCCGCTCCCTCTCGGCTCGGAGGAGGACGGCACGCCCACAAAAACACTCCCCACGCTGCAGTGCATTGTGGGATGGGAAAGGGCGCGGCCGGCCCAGCGTCTAACGAGGCCGGCCAATCGGCCGCCGTGATGGAGCTGGCACGCGCCCGCCGCTCGTTCGCGGCTCGGCAGGGTCCCACGCGCCGTGTCATTACCGCCATCTTCCTCTTCCGGGCGTGCTCGAAAACGTTCCCTCAGCTGCGAGGGCGGCGGGCGGGCCGGGGGGGGGGCAGGGACACTAAACCGCCTCGCTGCAGGAACGGGGAGCTGCGAAACGAAGCCGAAGCCAAGATGGCGTCTGAAGGCCGGGGGACTACAGATTAATTATGTAGTGAACGAGGCTGGAAACTACAGCACTGAGGAGGACAACTGCTGAAAGCTGGCAACCCCCCACCCCTCCGCCTCCAGACCCTGAACCAGAACCCGAGACGGAGCGCTTATTTATTTTAAAAAGCCTCACAGAACGGGAACGCACACACCGTCCCACCCAGTAACCGAAACACGGCGGGCGGAGGGCCGGGGAAAGGAGAGGAAGCGCAGTCTTTTGGGAGGAGAGAAAACATTTCGCGTAAAAAAAAAAAGAGAAAAAAGAAAATCCACCATCAGCCGTCATCTCGGCTTTCGTTTCCTGCAGAGCCCGGGGCGGAGGGGAAGTGACATCAGCGCAGCCGGCACAGCGGGCTGAGTGACAGCGTCTCATATCCCCGTCTCCGCCCCGACCCGCCCTGTCCTTACGGGGTGACCTTCGCCGGCAGCAGGGCCGCCCTGAGCCCGTGACCCGGCGGGCGTGACGCGCGTTAGCGGCTCCTCGCGTGTCTCGTCCTCCTGCCCTCGACGCCCCCGACTTCCTGCCGCTGCGCCTTGGCAAGCCGCCACTTCCACGGCACTGGGCTCCACACGGCAGGGAGGTGTGACAAAAGCACAGCTTTCTGCTTTGCATATAAAAATGTTGTACCTCTAACTAGGTCCATAATTGGCTTCTTAGTACAAGCCAACCTCCAAAATTTTCCAATTCCCTTTGTACACCTTCTCAATTTCCAATCGGGTGGGACAGATAGGAAGGAACCTTGGGAGGAAGCAGACTCAGGTGGGAGGGGGGGGGTGGCCCATCCTGCTCTGGCCGGCTCGGGGTGTGGCTTTTAATGAGCAGCACGGTCGATCAGCCGCGGCGCCCAGCTGGGCCCCGGGCCTGGGAGCAGCGGTCCGCACACGGCGAAGGCTCCGCTCTCAGCGCGTCCAGATTCTCCTCTCAGAGGGGACCCGGCGGAGGCGGGCTACCGCGAACGGGGACCGCCATCTGCCCGCGCCCGCCGATCGGCCATGCCAGCCCCCCCCCCCGCCCCAGCCATCGCCCGTCCTCCCCTCCACACAAAGCCGTCGTTACCGCCAGTCCGCGGGACAGCCACAGACTCCGCGCTACAGCAGAGCGTCCTGCTCCTGCCTAATCCTTCCCCAGGGGCCCTTGGATTAAACTATTAAAGGTTATTCAAATTTGTCACCATGTGCCCCCCCTCCCCCCCTCACTCAAAACGCACCCAGACATTGGGGGGGGGCCTTCCCGAGAACCGTCGATATCCTTCAGCCAGGTGCCGT
The DNA here is from genome assembly GCF_018555375.3 of Anguilla rostrata. Classification (NCBI taxonomy): domain Eukaryota; kingdom Metazoa; phylum Chordata; class Actinopteri; order Anguilliformes; family Anguillidae; genus Anguilla; species Anguilla rostrata. The sequence continues at coordinate 16,331,329 of NC_057949.1, read as the reverse complement.
GAAAAAGGCAACTTCTGGCCGCGGTTATGATTTATGAAGTTACATATGTCCAATTTGGCGCTGTGCCTTTAATGCTGTTGTTTGCCGGACGCTCTGTCATCCCCCCCCCCACCCTCTCCCCTCACACCCACCCCCCACCATTCACATTATCATTAACCCCCCTACCCCCACCCCCCCCCACCCCCTAAAAGACCAGACGCCTCCTCGCTGGTGCAATCACACCCTGCCTGATGAGACACAAGATGAATGGAGTAATTGAGCGCGGTGGCGGCTAATGTAGCCTCGCTCTGATTCCGGGGGAAAAGCGGAATGTGATTACCTCTCAGGATTTATCATTACCGCCGTCTTATTAAAGACGCTCGGGCCGCCGCGCTCCCGTGCGCCGCACGCGTTAAGGCACGCGCTCCCGTGCGGTCCGTCCGCGTACAGAATGGGCCGCGCCGGAGCGAACGACTGGCCGCGCTCGCGGTGAGCGATGAAACGTCAGCGCCGACATCGTGCTCCTTGCTCCCTGATAATAGCGGGACGTAATGAATGTTTTCGCTGTTTTTCTCCTTTTCCTCCCCCACTCCCTCACGCCCTCCAGCCCCTACACACCCCCCTTTTCCCTTTCGTGGAGAAATTTAGAACAGTGCGCTTTTCTTTTTTGCGTGACGTTGGTTTCAGGGACATCAAAGGCCCTGTTGAAATCCCTGAAGATGCGTGGAGGAAACGAGAATGACAACATTCGGTTCCTGCGATAAACAGAACCTTTTTTTTTGTTTCAAACATCCACACGCCAAAACACACACACACACATGCTCACAGACACACACACACGCACCCACACGCACACACACACGCTCACAGACACACACACACACACACACACACTTACGCTCTCACACACACACACGCTCACAGACACACACACACACACACACACACTTACCTCTCACACACACACCTACGACACACACACCCCACACACGTCACGACACCCACCACACACACGCTCACAGAACACACACAAATACCACCGCACACACACCCACACACACTTATATCCTTGCGTTTATATAGCACTTTTCCGAATGCTCCAAGTGCTTTACAGTGACTTACACTCATAATCACACACACACACACACACACACACACACACTACACTCATACTCACAACCACACACACACACACTTACACTCATACTCACACACACACACACACACACACACTTACACTCATACTCACACACACATACAGGCGCATGCACACTAAATGCCCTTCCCTTCTTCAGTAAGGACAGAACCACAGGGCCGCTCTGAGACTGGATGGGCAGCTGGCAGGTTCTGGAGCGGGGCTGCTGAACTGGGCCTGTGGGACGAGGCTGTCACGCCGGGGACACCGAGCGCTGCGTAATCCATGCAGAGCTAATGCTAAAGCAACCCCCGCTAGCAGGGCTAGCTCATGTCACACTGACAGTGAGAGGGGAAGACCTCAGAGCCACCACAGGAAGGACAGGAGAGGGGAAGAGAGGATGAGAGGAGAGGAAAGGAGAGCGGGGTGAAGAGAGGAGAGCAGAGGAGAGGAGAGCGGGGTGAGGAGACGAGACGAGAGAGGAGAAAGAGAGAGGAGGGGTGAGGAAAGGAGAGGAGAGGAGTGGAGAGGATGAGAGCAGAGAGGAGAGGAGAAGATGAGAGGAGAGGAGAGAGAGAGAGAGAGAGGAGGGGAGAGGAGAGGAGAGGAGTGGATGAGAGGAGAGGAGAGGAGAGAGGAGGAGAGAGGAGGAGAGGAGAGAGAGAGTGAGAGAGAGTGAGAGGGAAAGAGGAAGAAGACGAAGCAGCAGCAGGTTTCACTTTTCTGCTGTGAATCTTTTAACCGCCCCAGCTGCAGAACATGCGAAGCTGCAAGCCTTTCTCCTAACGTCTGCCATCATTAAGGGAGCGTGTGCAAACGCTAATGTCCACGGTGGGCTGTAACAGCACGTGCGTCTCGCACACCTTCGGCAGCGGAAAGAAAATCATTTTCGGCAAATCCCTGGACTCCCCTGTCAGCGGCAGCATACAGCGTGCAGCACCGACCTGGCGTGTACACAAATACACACTCCTGCATGGCATCTGTCACCTCCCACCGTAACCTCACCGTGTTCCACCCCTGCCACACACACACAGTCATACTCACACACTCGCACGTGCGCACACACGCACACACACACACACACACACACACACACACAGTCATACTCACACACACACACACACACACACACCAGTCATACTCACACACGCACACACACACACACACGACACACGCACACACACACGCACACACACACACACACACAGTCAAACACACACTCGCACGTGCGCGCGCACACACGCACGCACACACACACACACACACACACAGTCATACTCACACACTCGCACGTGCGCGCGCACGCACACACACACACACAGTCATACACACACACACACACACACACACACAGTCATACTCACACACTCGCACGCCACACACGCACACACACACACACACACACAGTCATACTCACACACTCGCACGTGCGCACACACGCACACACACACACACACACACACACACAGGTCATTAAACAGCTGTTCGTGTGGTCCTGTTGAGGGCTTGATTCTCTGCTGGTGAAGGCTGATATCTCAGTCTGTATGTGCAGGAAGCACAAACACCATGCAACATACATTCTGCCACAGCAGGGCTTCCCAAAATTGTACCTGCGTATGTATGTGTGCGTGTGTCTGTGTGTGTGTGTCTCTCTCTCTCTGCAGGGACTGGGATGATGGGCCCCCCAGGTGTGACTGTGGGGTGTTCGGGGGCCAGGTGAGGCACAGCGATAAGGGTGGCAATGCCGAGTTAGCGTGTTTGAGTGAGGTGTGGAACGCGTCCACTTAGTGAGGAAGGAGCGGCCCCCCCAACCGCCGCCGCCACCACCATCACGGGTCCCCACAACCACCACCCCCCCCCCCCACACGCACACCAAACCTCACTTATCAGAATACTGAGGGGGGGCTGGGGAGGCACTGTGAGAGAGTGTTAATAGGGAGTTGTCTGATAACATGAGAATATAGCGGTCCCGTGGAGATGTATGGGGTCGGCATTCGGCAGGGTTGGGGGGCGGGGGGAGCTGTGGCGGGGGGGGCTGAGGGCGGGTAGGGGGAGGGCTGTGGCGGGGGGGGGCCCAGGCAATCTTTTGTTCCTGCGGTGGAGGACGTTATCGGGCGGAGGCAGGGTCATTACTCCTGATGGAGAACACCGAGGCCGCGCGGCGGGTTTGGAAGGGCTGGCTTTTCTTTGTCATTGTTGTTTTTACTTCACACACCGCGGTTTGGAGTGGGGGGGGGGGGGGGCTTATCCGAATTTGCCACAGTGACAGAGCAGCATACCTCTAGCGCAAAGAAACAGCAAATTTACTCCCTACAGAAGCAGAAACCGCACATAAATATGCACACGCACACACATACACAAACATCGCATACACACACACACTCGCACATACACAAATGGAGACACAGATACACACACACGCACACAGACACACTCACACACACAGATGCAGACACTGACAACAGATACACACATGAACACATTCAGAGACCCACACATACATTTTTCCTAACGCACACACACACACACACACACAACACATCCTGAAACCTGACGTGACTCTGCAGTCGAAGGGGGGGTGGGGGGGGGGGGCAGGGCGGTGCATTTCAGAACAGCCTGCAGCACCTCGAAATAGAAAACAGATCCCGCTCGATGAGAAACAGGGAGCGTCCTGAAGCCAGCTTACACGGCTGAGTTACCGGGGCGACGCTCCATTATTAAACCGCTAGCTCTGGAAACGCAAACCCCGCCGCTGGCAGACCCCGCGCCCCCCACACACCCCCACCCCACACACACACCCCCCCCGCAGAGTAGAGGTCTGGAGACTGACGGACTGACCCACTCCCTGGGAGAGGGCGACCCGAATCGATCGGCCGTCACCCCGCGCCGGGGGCGGGAGGGGAGCGGGAATTAGCCTTAAATGAAGTTTATTAGCCGCATCAGTCAGGTGGCCGCCGGGCGGGGGGGGCGGGGCCGGGGCACGGCTGCCATTACGGCTCCATTATTGCCTTAATAAATACAGGATTTCAGTTAAGAGCGGCGAGACGGGCTCCTCGAAAGCCCGCCGCCACCAAGCCACCGTCCCCCGTCTCCCACGACAATTGGGTTAAGCAGGGAGGGCCCTCCAGACGGGCTCGGGCGGGGCGGGGCGCGGCCTAATGAATGGGGCTGATCCCTTTAAGGCCGAAGACCCAGACAAACAGGCGCTGCCGCGCACCGTAAATAATTTACGGAAAAAGCGGGAAGGAGGAGGAGGAGGAGGAGGAGGAGGAAAGCCGGAAGAACGCGACTCCCCCAATGGCGAAGGTTCCGTGACCCGTCGCCAACCGGCGCGTGGGGTTTCGCCGATGGAAAGCTCCGCCAGTGGTTTCTGGAAGACATCCGACCTGTTAAATTTCGGGGAAGGCCTTGCGGCGTCGAGCGAAGGCCAGATTCACAAACACACCTTCGCCAACTTCCACCAATCGCGCCTGGCGCCCGACGATAAACACATTACAGTCTTTCCTAAAACAAGAGGGCTTCGGGAACAGATGTGCTGTAGAAACCGGGGGCGACGGAACGGTGAAATTAATCGCGTGTTTTCCGCGAATCCGCCTGCCGGATCTATGAGCCCAGCGGAGAGTGAATGCAAATGAACAGCGAGGCGGCTGCGTCAGCCCGTGGGGATGTGTAATGGCTATCAGCTGCGCTCCGTCGCTGTGATCCATAACGCCGCTCTCTACCCGGGGAGAGAACGGCATTACAGTGCCACGACTGGCACGGGACAGGCATTGGCTGGATCAGCATGGCACCCACGGCAGGTGACACCCATCCCTACAACCGTCCCCGTCCCCCCCCCCCGCCCCACGCCTACCTGGGACAGCTCTGTGGGATCGAGGGACGCTCCGAATGGAGGGATATCTGAGGGGGGAGTGGAACGCGCAGCTGGTAGCCACTTCTGAACGGAGCGAGGGATAAGGGGAGGAGTAGAGAGGAGGAAGACAAGCTCCATTTGTCACCCCTGCACCAGCTTCCCTCCTGTCTGCGGGGGGGGGACGCTTAATGTCCATTGTGTCTGGCTGGGAGTGGAGTGGAAGCAGAGTGGGAGTGGGAGTGGGGGGAGTTGGGGGGTGGTTGGTGGAGAAAAGGTGCGGGTACAGGGGGAAGGGAGGGGGAGGGGGACACCACCATACTGTCTCCCAGCCATCATATTTCTCCAAGACAGCCGCCGGTCCGCGGGAGAACAATAGTGTCCATTATCATCCCTGTTCGAGAGAGGCCAGAAGACAGCACACAAAGACGGTGCTGGTGGGTGGGGTTGGGGGTGATCACGCACCCCGTTGTGGGCCGCCACACTGGACAAGCCCCTCGGATTGCCTGCTGTGACAGAGCCCCCCCCCCCCCAACTATGCTCTTTGTTTCCCTTTTTCCTAAACTAAACACTACCCCGCGAACCCGCGACTCCTCAGGATGTCCGCAGCGTCCAAACCGCCAACTCCGCCCTGCTTCATTAACCAGCCAAACCGCCAACTCCGCCAACTCCGCCCTGCTTCATTTACCAGCCAAACCGCCAACTCCGACCCGCTTCATTTACCAGCCAATCCAAGGCAGAACTTTCCGGAACGAAGGGAGAAATGCTCAGTGTGACAACAGAGGCCAGATGAATGCCTCAGTCACAGGCCCGTACGTGCTTGAGGAACATTCAAGGTCACCCCCAAAAAACAGCACGAAGGGCTTCTTAAATAAAGAATACAAAATCTCCTAAAAATGAAGGGCTGCCCCCTGCTTTCCTTAGCCATTAACAGGGAATATGGGGAATAGCCACAGATCATTGGCTTTAAAAAAAAGCAAGCGCTCTTTTCCCCCTTGTGAGAGCAGGTGCAATCATAATGTTAGAGACTTCAATGCGGGATCAATATAGCGCAGCTTAATCTAGCTCACAGCTTGGCTCCTGAGCGGGGGGGGCGCGGGGGGGCGCTGGGGTGCGTCAATGAGGAAACTCCCTCCCGACAAAAAAAAAAAGGAAATCACTCGCCGCTCGCTGTCGGAATCGAAAGCGGCGGCGCGAGCTCGCGGGGCGCTAAGCGCTAAGCGCGCCTCCGTGGAGAAACACGGCCCTCGGCCGTATAAAACAGGCCCCGCGTGACCTTTAAAAGGCGCAGGGACGCACGCAGCATCACTCTCCTCGGAGGGGAATAGTGAAATCAGCACAGATCACAGGGTTTCGCCCAGCGCAGCGCTTTACAGACACACAGGGGCCAGTCCCGCACGCACGGTTAAGGCCTAGTCCCGGATTAAATTCAGTTCTGAACGCAGATTATCTGCACAAAACAAAAATGAGTCAACCCGGCTAAGCTTAATCTAAGTCTGTGACACCGGCCCATAGTTTCTGATAGTAAAGCAGAAGGAATGTACCGAGAGGGCACGTAGTTACGTTAATTACTGAAGCGAACAAAGACACGACGACACAGAAATGGCTATACCGCGTTGTTTACGTCACATCTGCCCTCACGCCTTACGTTAAGAGATAAGACTGCTGCGCATTTGAATCTTTTTGCCATACATGCATACTTAATTAACACTAATGTCAACCTCTGATTATAAACCTTGCAACGATTGAAACTAGACTCAGAACAACAGCAAGCACACCTATTACTTTCAGAGCCAATCGGAGCTTTAGGTAAACCAGTAGTAAAATTGTCTAAAAACTGCGTTCTCCCTGGTAATTGTAGTACAGATGCGTGTTTTGCACTCAACCCTAACCCTACATCTTACACTTTTCTATAAGTGGCCAGGGGTAAGGCTGCCTGCCAAACAAATAACCCATTAACAATACAACAAGAAGACCCTGATCTCCCGTCATTCTGTCAGAGACGTGCGGGGGGGGGGGGGGGATTGCGCAAATACTCTCCCCAACACTCCCTATTCTTATGCAACTGCCAAGAACAGGCACACCCCGAAAACACATTTCACAACCAGAGTACATATGAGCACATACGAGACAGCGTCTTACAGAGGACCTGTCACTCAGGGGTCATCTCTCTGCAAACACTGTTTAACACTTACACTGCAGCACAGCACACTGTAATGGTGTTACCGCCCTGGCAGGTACAAATACACACACATACATAACACACAAACACAAAACACACACACACACACACGAATGCAGACAATCCATGCAATCTGTCAGATAAAGGAAGTCACTTCTGATGGGACGCACTGAAAATTGTTTATCATGACAGCTTGTACATGTGGTTGTTTTTCTGCAGTCGTTCGTTCGGAGAATTAACAGAATTTACCACACAGTCCGAATTTATATATTTTTTGCAGCTCAAAACTGTACACTGAAGTGTTTGTGTAGAGGAATAAACAACACACACACACACACACACACACACACACACACACACACACACAGACCCAGTTACGGTCAGGAAGCTCGTACAGTAATCAAAATGAGTTTTTACAGAAGTGCACTCGATAAATGATGACCAAAGCTGGGATTCCAAACCATTACTGACAAACATCTACTGCTCCGCGCGGTCAACGTGGACTAACAAACAAACCGACTGGAGTGGTTTTCTCCAAGATACGCCCAGCAATCTCAGCTGCTCCCATTCGGCCAGACGCACTTACATTACTGCTCCCTGCCCGTGGAAGCGTTCGTTTAATTTGATAGGGACGCATTTAATGTAGGTGTGCCACGTGTGCCATGGTTATGCAGTACCGGTGCTTTTCACTCCAGGACGAAAATCTTTTAAAACAGGGAATTTGCTTTTCGGGACCTGGACGCACGCGTCCTGGGCAGTGCCGCGGTCTGTGTTCCCGCCCTGCGACCGTGACCGTGACCGTGCTGCCGTGCTTCAGAGGGCTGCTGCCGGCCCCATTAGCACTCGCCTTTGTGCTGACAGCAGATTCGCACGGTAATTGCACCATTAACGAGATTGGAGAGGGCCAGTCACCTCTCACCATCGCTCATACACTCACACCAGTGGATCCGAGGACGGGCTAATTGACCATTGTAACCCCCCTGATCGTTTGTTTAATAGAATTGGTGGAGAAGCCGCAGGGAAAGGACAAGAGCCGCCCCCCCCCCCCCATTTCCCTCTAGAACAGATCCGCCTGATTTGGGGAGGGGAGGGGGGCGGGATGTGGGTGGGTGCTATGAAACCAGGGTCTATCATGTCTAACCACACAACCTTTGAGCAGCGAGAGGCGCCTTCCCATTTGACCGCGACCGTTACATGCCTGCGGGCCCCAAAAGTCTGCACGAAATGTGTGAAACAAATAAAAACCCTAACAAGAGAGAAATTTCAGCTCCCTTAGTATATATGTCTAGACTGAGCAGGGGGTTGTGAACATGTGAGCATTGATCACATACCTGCTGCCCCCCCCCCGCTTTAGGTGGTTGCTATGAAGCTGTTCTGCAAATGTGACCATGCATGAGATGCAGAAATGTTACACACAGAGTGCAGTGAGAGAGTCATGTTGTTCTGAGCTCACCGGAAAATTCTGTACCGAGAGTCGGGGGGAGGGGGGGGGGGGGCAGGGGGAGGGAACAGGTGCGCTGCTCAGCACAGGCGGTCGGTAAACCCCAGTGTCCTGGCTGCATCGCCATGCCAACAGCCATTTCCTCTCTTTGCATTGTGATTAGATGTGATTTCATTTCTGACTGCCCCAGGCCCCACCCCACCCCCCCTACCGCTGGTGATGGTCTAGTCCAGCCTACTGTTAGATCCCCCCAAAGGGAGGAACCATTCCTATAGGGGGGGTGCCCAGAGGACGGTGGACTCCCAGTGGGGGTGTCTCATTGATCGCCGCTGCTCGGTCTTGCGAGAGCGAAGGGGTCGATACTCTGGCTTTTCGGAGAAAATGCACACAGATTAAGATGGATTCCTAAGGGCTGAATCATAGCCAGCCCTGGGCTTCTTCTTCCATCCTACTCTCCATTTCAATTAAAGGAGTCAGCAACAACTAAACAAAACATCAGGAGAGGAGAGAATTTAAAAGTATAAAATAAAAATAACATCCCCTTTTTTTCAGTCTTGAAAATTCTAAACCGCAACAGGCTCGACCACAAAATCACAGTCCACACCAGAAACCCATTACTTCTGGGTTTATAGACTATCAGATCATTTAGAAACAGGTTGTTCCAGGTAGCAAGGGATTTGATCATGCATTACCAGGGCCTACAGATTGCTGTATTGACTACTCTGGCAACTGGTAAAGAAAGGGTTAAGGCGGGTGAAGTGATTTCTGACTCAGCAAAACACACAAATCAATCTCACTTGCTGGTTGCAAGAAGCATGACCAAAGGAAGAACAGCGCTCACAAACTACAGAGGTTAAGTTCTTTAGCAAAACCATTTTAACCATACTGCAAGCATTTCAGTTTGACAGAACCAAATGAAGACCCATGCTTCCTCCACAGGAGATGGCCTGAGAGCCTATGAGGCCTGTGCATGGTGCCCCCCCCCCTTTCTGCTTCATCTCCAGAGCCCAGAGCCCCCACCCTCAGGTTTACAGGTCCCACAGCGGAGCTGTGCTCAGCTGCACAAAACAAGGTATATATTTAAGGTGGAATAGTGTATTTATGGGAGTCCCTTAAAGAAAATGTAAGGTGTGTTCCTGTAACTGGGCTGCAGTTAAGGGATGGCTAAGGGGAAATCTTTGGGGAAGCTTATTGAGTGAGAGGTCTGAGCTGAGACACTGTTATACAGATATCCTGAACCCCCAGAGCTACTGCCTATGCCTGGCCACGCCCAGCCATGCCTGGCCATGCCCTGCCACACCCAGAGCTATGCCCTGAACCACACCCTGAGCCACGCTCAGCGACCCCCTTAGCCACGCCCAGCCACGCCCCTAGGCCGCATGCCCCCCCCCCTCCCCCTGAACACCGCGCTCCGACTCGCACGCCCAGCCGCCAGCCCCCCTCCCTCCCTCCCTCCCTCCCTCCCTCCTCCGCACCTCGGCCCCTCTTCCGCCCGGCCATCCATCTGAGCCTCAGAGCCCGAGCGGGCTGCGGCGCAAGCGGCAGCGTTAGCGTCCCGGCTCCATAAAGCACGCCACATCCCACAAGCCCTTTTCATTACAGGGACATTTCCCAATCAATACCCGCTAAATCAGATTATAAACCGCACGCCCATAAACATGCCTGGCTCTCCGCGTGTCCCGGGCCTCCAGCTAGGCGGCAGTGTGACACAGTTTGAGGAATCGGGACGTACAGCCGGAAGGCACGTCAAACGTGTCCTGCGCTCCTAGCTAAGGTACTGCAGTAGCTCCCTTTAGCAATGTACTCCACCCGAACGTTTATATTTTAGCAAACTGTATGGATAAGATAATAAAGTATGAAGGCAACGTGTGTGTTGATGACTGTTTCTACTCAGGCAGGGTGTTTTCCCAGCTCTGCTCGGATTTTTGTGACGGGAGCAGAGCGAGGAATGAAGGGGCCCGCTTTTCAAAGCACCTGCTGACCCTCTCTCCAACACCCAGACACCCGCACCCCCCCCCTCCCCAGGCTCCCCTCAGCCCCCGGCCCGCCCCCCAGGCTCCCAGCCCCGCCCGCCCCCCCAGGCTCCCCTCAGCCCCCCGGCCCGCCCCCCCCAGGCTCTCGCGTGGGCCAGCCGCCGGCTTGATTTAGCACCGGCTTTAAACCCGCGTTAGCACGCGGCTCCCGGGATTTACTGCAGGGGAGCCGCCCCGCTCCCCCGACCCTCTCTGCTGACCTGCTCCCCCGTCCCTCTCCGCTGACCTGCTCCCCCGTCCTGAGGCGTTTCAAACAGCAACAGCACAGAGTCATCACTACAACTACAACTCTCCCACCCGCCGCTACCGCTACAGCTCTCCCTCTTACCGCTACAACTCTCCCACCCGCCGCTACCGCTACAGCTCTCCCTCTTATCGCTACAGCTCTCCCTCTTACCGCTACAACTCTCCCACCCGCCGCTACCGCTACAGCTCTCCCTCTTACCGCTACAACTCTCCCACCCGCCGCTACCGCTACAGCTCTCCCTCTTACCGCTACAACTCTCCCACCCGCCGCTACCGCTACAGCTCTCCCTCTTACCGCTACAACTCTCCCACCCGCCGCTACCGCTACAGCTCTCCCTCTTACCGCTACAACTCTCCCTCCCACCGCTACCGCTACAGCTCTCCCTCTTATCGCTACAGCTCTCCCTCTTACCGCTACAACTCTCCCACCCGCCGCTACCGCTACAGCTCTCCCTCTTACCGCTACAACTCTCCCGCCCGCCGCTACCGCTACAGCTCTCCCTCTTACCGCTACAGCTCTCCCGCCCGCCGCTACCGCTACAGCTCTCCCTCTTACCGCTACAACTCTCCCACCCGCCGCTACCGCTACAGCTCTCCCTCTTACCGCTACAACTCTCCCACCCGCCGCTACCGCTACAGCTCTCCCTCTTACTGCTACAACTCTCCCGCCCGCCGCTACCGCTACAGCTCTCCCTCTTACCGCTACAACTCTCCCACCCGCCGCTACCGCTACAGCTCTCCCTCTTACCGCTACAACTCTCCCACCCGCCGCTACCGCTACAGCTCTCCCTCTTACCGCTACAACTCTCCCACCCGCCGCTACCGCTACAGCTCTCCCTCTTACCGCTACAACTCTCCCACCCGCCGCTACCGCTACAGCTCTCCCTCTTACCGCTACAACTCTCCCACCCGCCGCTACCGCTACAGCTCTCCCTCTTACTGCTAGCGCTACAACTCTCTCGTCTGCAGGGCTCCAAGGATCCACTGCCTGCTGATCAACATGTCAGAAATGAAAAGATTACATAAAAATGTGGATACATAACTATCTATCACTGCCTCTGTCTCTTTCACACACACACACGGAAGCACACACACACACACAGAGTCATCACTGTATTTCTCAGCCTAGGACAGGAAGGAGGCTGAAAAACTGTTATATGAAAGGTGGAACCTCGCACTCCACCACCCCCTACACCCCCCACCCCCCACCACCACCACCCCCACCCCCACCCCCGCATATCTCCCACCGCAACCCCCTACTATGCAGGGCAATTACCGAATGGCACTTTATCATGGGAGCCTGGACAGGCGCTGACGTCCGTGCTGCAAACAAATGATGCGGAGGTCGGGGTTACAGGCCATCCTCTGCCCCCCCCCCCCTACACCAGTGCATTAGCCTCAGCTAAAGACACGCATTACTGAGAGACCCCCCCCCCCCAAAAAAAAAATAAGCAGAGCCCCGACTTAGTCATTTATCAGGGGGGGAGTAACAATGCTGTTTCTGAGCCCCTTCTTCACAGGGCAGGGAGAGCGCTGTCTCCACGCCCTCTGCCCCCGAACCCGGGACACAGCGCCGGGGCCAACAGCTAAAACGCAGATTCAGCTCTGGAACAGAACAAAAGGGAGAGCCTCTCCACGGGCGAAACACAGGGACCCGGGAGCAAATAAGAGCCATGATAATTTAGGTCAAAAACTACCAGGAATACTTCTTTTTTTTTTTTTTTTTTTAAATGATCCCTAATGACGAGGAGGTAAAAAAAAGATGCTCTGTCCCGCTTACAATGTTAAAGAATAGCCAAAGATAACTTCAAAATAGGTCAGCAAGAAGAGCACGTGCCTGCACGTTAAAAGTATTCATTGCTGATACGACCTTAAATTACAACCCTGCAGAAATTACCCACAATGCCATAGTACGGGAGACAGAAAAAGAAAAAAATAAAGCCAGTCAATTGTATGGTGAGTTACGCATTAACCAATAAATGAATGTGAGGCGGTTAGCGAGTTGAATGGCTTTTCAGCGTGGGGAAATTAATGACCTAAAAGACAGAGCATACATCACCATAATATAATAAGCTAGCATTGTGATGTGAGCACAAAAGCTCACAGGCTCACTTCCAAAACCAAGCTTCAGTCATGCAGTGACTCGAGCACAAGCTGAATCCCAGTTTCAAAAGGCCTTTCTGGACCCTGGACAAACCACTGGACACCTGGACCTTGTCACGCATAAACTGAGGGGGGAGAAAAAAACTGTTTACCGTCAGTAAAAATATTTGGAATAAGCTTATCAGCTGCTTATCTGCGTTTTACTACGCTAGGTAAAGGCTTATCTGCGTTTTACTACGCTAGGTAAAGGCTTATCTGCGTTTTACTACGCTAGGTAAAGGCTTATCTGCGTTTTACTACGCTAGGTAAAGGCTTATCTGCGTTTTACTACGCTAGGTAAAGGCTTATCTGCGTTTTACTACGCTAGGTAAAGGCTTATCTGCGTTTTACTACGCTAGGTAAAGGCTTATCTGCGTTTTACTACGCTAGGTAAAGGCTTATCTGCGTTTTACTACGCTAGGTAAAGGCTTATCTGCGTTTCACTGCGCTAGGTAAAGGCTTATCTGCGGATTGCGCTTTCTGTGCAATATCAAGACGCCGCCGGGGGTGAACAGCCCTGCTCTTATTTCTGGGGTCTTCGTCCCCCGCCACCCCTCTGGTTACCGGAGATTATTGTTTTAATCCCGATCGTCAGCGGCGGCTGTTTCCGCAGGGCTGGACGTTGATTAATTGATCCATTTTTCTCCCTGCGTGATCTCGCAGGACAGGAAAAATAAACTTTTGGGGAAAAAAAAAAGGCTTTCAAGTGAGATCTCCCTGCGACCCCCCCCCCCCCCCGTCAGGTGATATGGACACAGCTGCGAGCCGTCGCGGGGTTTGGGGTCGCCGCCGTTTATTTACCCGGACCTGCCGTGGAGCTGGAGGCGTCACGCTCCGGCGAAGGGCCCAAACCGCGGGCCCTCGCTCACCGACACAGGGCCCTGAACGCAAACCGCGGGCCCTCGCTCGCCGGCGCGGGGCCCTGAACGCAAACCGTGGGCCCTCGCTCACCGACACAGGGCCCTGAACGCAAACCGCGCGCCTCGGTTCCCCCCAGACTCTCGCCGAAAACGAGAACAGGCCTCTCTCCTGAACGGCCTGGTCACACGCAGGTAAATGCAGAGAGCAAACAGACAGACAGGCTGGAAGCCACGAGGAGTAAACCTCCCAGACTCCGCTCTCCGACGGCGCTCGGGGATGTGCGATGACACTAATTCTGAAACGCGTTTCGCGCTCACCTCACGCACGGGAGGGATGGACGGGGGCCCGGCTGACCCCAGAGGACCACCCTTTCCGGACACGAGTGTGTGAAGCGCTGCGCTGCGCTGTAAGTCCTGGAAAGCCAGGGGCTGCAGCCAGCGTCCGGATTCAGCGCGCCGAACAAAGAGGAGAAGGAGCGCCCGGCGGGAGAGCAGGACACGCGGCGTGGCGCGGCGTGGCGCTGCGATGCTCTCTTCCCACGTGAGGGAGGGAGACAGGGCCTCCCACAGCGCCGGCTGCGTTTGAAGCTGTTTACAGTGAGCGAGGCGCAGGCTCGGCGGCGGGGGCGCGGTGTGGGGAGGGGGGGCCCGGGTGAGCCGCGTGGGGGGGCCCCGGACGCGGACAGACGGCCCGGCGGAAGACGGATGGCTTTAGCGGGGGGTTCGGACGCGTTACCGTTTCATGTCGGTAATGGGAGCTGACCTGAGATGTCAGCTCGGTCCACACCACTCCTCCACCCAGCACCAAACACGAGCCAATCTAAACAGACACCCCCCACCCCCCCAACTGCATGACACAGCATGACCCCGATGGGAAGATGGGAGGATCTGGAACATTCCGCCCTTATCTCTAGACTGGGGGGGGGGCAGATGAAGCCGGGGGGATATGAACGCCTGTATTAGCGTTTGCTGGCTCATGGCGGTATAGCGGCCTAGCGGCTGTGATTCAGCGCGGTGGGCATGAGCCTCGGCCGGGCCGTGGACATGGCGGAGCTGGTCAGACCTGGCCAGAATTTCAGCATGTGTATTCGGGCAGCGATGGCCGGGGCGGGGACCACGGCGAGCAGGGGGAGGGTGACTACTCAGCACACAAAAACAAGACCAAAACGCAGCCGCAGGGAAATCTGACACGGCTGCGTGAGCTGAGAATAATGGTGAGAGTGAATCACAGGCAGCTTCCCGTTCGGAACAGTCACGCTCTCCGGGACGGGCGGGGCCCGGGGAACGCAGACTCCGGATCCGTGTAAAACTTTCCGAGGGGCTTCTCCTCTTCCTGAGCTTCCGCCGCCAGCAGAGAAGCCCTCGCGTGGGCCGGGAGCCGCCACGAGGGATCGCGGGGCGAGAGGGCGGGACAGGGAGCGGAGGCGGGGATAGAGGGCGGGACAGGGAGCGGAGGCGGGGCGAGAGGGCGGGACAGGGAGCGGAGGCGGGGAGAGAGGGCGGGACAGGGAGCGGAGGCGGGGCAGAAGTGGGTGGAGAACACAGCCACCCCGCCACCCCGCCGCATCGACATGCGTAAGCCACCGCCCCTGACAGTCTGAACCCCGCCCTCACTGGTGGCCCTGAGACCGCGGACTCACCGTACACCCGGGGGACCTACTGCACCCCAGGGCGTACTGCGCGCCCCTAAGAGCTGGAGAGCGCAGGCCAAGAGCTCCGCGTTTGTTCAGTTTAAAAAAAGCTCGGCTCCAACGACGGCCTTAAATGACAGAATAAGAAATACGCCTCGTTTTTTTTAAAGCTGACTTTCCTCCTCGCCCTAATCAAAGCAGAGCTTCGCAGCCAGTAAATAAATATCATCATTAATCACTCCTTTCGCCGCGCGGATCGCAGAACGCTTCCAGGAGCAGTCTAAGCCGCCGCAATTTGTTTGTCAATTTTAACGAGCGCTTCGAGCGCGCCCGATCGGGAAATTGAGGACGTTTTCGGGAGCGCAATCTCGTCGGCTTCACGCGGCGCGATCTGCCTGCCGCTCAATAAATCTTTATTTTCCCTCCAGTCACAAAACAAACGGAGAGAAAAACAGATGCGCGTGGAACGCGCGAGACGCACACGCGCGCGAGACGCACACGCGCGCCGCCTTGAATTGTTTATCTTTGGTCGGCTTGAGCAAAAACGCGAGAAGCTGGTAAGGGCTCGCAACAGGAAGCTCCCCTCTATCAGAAAGGACTCCGACGGGACGTGACTTCTGGGAAATGCAGTCACCGCGCTCTCCGTCTCTCTGACCTGATTGGTCAGCAATGTCGCGCCAGGTGAGAACCTGATGACAATCCATACGGCGAGCCTACACCTCCTTTCCATTCATCTGAGCATCCGAGCAGCACGATGCTCCACTCAGTGATATGAGCTCACAGTGCTCTGTTTCAGCACAGAGAATCCATTGCTACGGTCCTGAAGACACTGTACTGTACACGGCTCCATGAATCCGGCTTCCATAAAATGCACCCAATCAAGGGCATTTCAGCCTCAACAGCAGACAGACAGAATGCCCCAAGGTTTATAAAAACGGACCTGAATGCTCGGAGGGTCTGAAGCAGGGGTACCCAATGTTTTCTGAAAAGGGCTGCTGTGGGGGCAGGCCTGTTTCAGCCGAGCCCTACGACGCTCGATTCAAGACCACGGTTAGTGAATTAGTTGAATCAGGTGTGTTAGCGCTGGGCTAAAACAAAACCACGCACCCACACCGGCCCCTTTTCGGATAAGACTAGACACCGCTGGTCCAAAGTATATGCAGTGAGACTTGCAAAGCACAGATCAGAAAAAGAGAGATAGAGAGAGAGAGAGAAACTGCTCGACAAAACAGCCTACAAACAAGCAACTTACATGAGGCAAGTTCTTGATAGCACTCACAGTTGGAACGTGTTTAAGAGAACCAGCTGTCCTTGTCAAAGCTGTGCTTTGATCTACAGTTGTGATGAAATAGGGGAGCCTTTCCTGTTGTCGGGAACCCAGTTTATCACTGGCTGAATGTACTGATTTAAGTGAATGTTAAAAAAGGAACCCAGTTTATTACTGTTAATCAGCCAAAGGCTGTTATTAATATCACTGTGGAGCAGAACAGTTTCCTCTTCAAAGCAATTACGACATATTAAAATGGCTTAAGAATTTTTACTACAACATAGTAATAATAACAATAAGAAGAAGAATAATAAGAATAATAATAATATGCAATTGCTCAAACAAGAAGCATTTTTACAATTAAACCATTCCCAAAAACAATGTGTTTACTGAGGGAATCTAAAGACAGCAAAACCATCACACCATCAAAAACAAAAGCTGGAGTAGGTCCGCAGGACAATTACCTCCATAATTTTCCACATCCCAATTACACCCCGTATTATATCCACTGATATAAACAGTTATCTGATGCATTACCTCTACACAGTTATCTGTTATCTGTCAACGGCATCTGGCACAGTTATCTGTATGGTTTCAGGGAGTTCCTCCCTTGTTTGTTGGTGTTACTGCAGTAGAAGTCTATCAGAAGGCCCTACCGCATATTCAAGGTTATTGAACAATGTAAAGCTACAGCAGTTTACGGGCACCCTGATCAACCAGTGGGGGTCACTAGAGAGCGATGAAATACGGCCCCTAAACTGACCGAACCGTCCCTTACCCTGGGCGACACAATCGATCTGTGCGTTGGTAAAGGTGATCGCTGCCAGTACGATGAGCGAGCGCCCGCTGCATCCTACCCGCAGCAGGTACACATGCCACTCTCAGACAGCAGCGCAAAGCCACGCCTCCAGGGATGGAAGCCATGGCGACGAAGCGCCATTTAAGGAGGACTGAGGAAGACTGGAAAACAGAGAAACGAAATCCATCCTAACGGTTCTCGTGTTATGAACAGCCTCGGTCTTTCACAATGCTAGTAATGATCCACAGATTTCACATGACCACGGACACAGCCCGAGGACCCCCAGAGTCAATAGCTTTGGGACGATCTTAACGGCTTCAGCAAAAGGCCCCAGAAAACTGTAAAGGAAAAACAAAGAGGAGGCAGACTTAGGATCGCAGCAATTGACCCTTTTATGGATTTAACCAGTTGCAAAATCTGGCGACTGCTTGGGAAAGAGAGATCGAAGCACCTACAGCTGCCCTCGGATGCACACAAGGCGCATCGACCACGGTCTGAATCAAGCAGCTCGCAAAAGTCAACCAGAAGCACGAGGGAAGGAGAGCAGAAACTGTCCAGGGCCACCATTTTAGCTCCTCTACTGCCCCCAAGCCTCTCCTCCTCTCAGCCCTTTCTCCAGCGCTCGGCCAGTGGTGATTTAGAGCCTCTTTCCCCAGGGAGTTCATCAAGTACAGGAAAGTTCTCCTTTAACGACTTAATGCAGAGCTGCATGTTCATACACTTGCACTGATCAACATACCGGGTCAATTACCTTGTTTATGGTCAGGGGAATTCCCGGGGGTGGGGGGAGAGGGGGGGCGGAGGGGGTTCCACAGCCCCATGGCAGTGGCTGCTATTGTATTGATGGCTTCCTTAGCAGAGAAACCGATCATGTTCTAAAAAGTGGAGCAGCACTTTTCACGATTAAACTTTAACACCCCCTCAGGCGGGCACATGCAAAACACACGGGGCTTCAATAAAAACTCCATCACCCCCAGAGCCATTCCTCTGCCGCTCCATGAAGCAGTCGGGGGACCTAGGCCTACAGCCCGGGTTGCCAGATACTCGCTTTTCAACCGGAATGTCCAGCTTTCAAATTATTTGTGCAGGTCCAGTCTGAGTAATTATTTGAAAAAAAGTTACTGTTAGTTTGAAGTGAATTCCCATCTCAACCAACCCCTGGTCCATGAAAGGTTCTGTTAGCGATAGCAACCACCTATCTCCGCCTGCCCGCCTGCCTGCCCACCTGCCCACCTCCCCCCTGCCTCTGACAGCTCCCTACCTCATTCGCAATTAAGCTCGCAGCTGTGCACGTTGTCAGGTTTTGAATAATTCCACATTTGGCAAACCCTACCTACAGTGGAGGGCAAAGGGAGGTTTCAACGCCTCACAAGGCCTACTGCCTTGCTGATTTTAACCGATCGTTCCAATCACAGACAGAATAAGATAGCGTCGCCCATTTGAGGGTTTGCGAAGCCTCGGACCCTCTGTTAGTCACCAGGGTCAGTCAATTAATGCTCCTCCTCCTCACTCAGCCGCCATGACGAAGCGATTCCTGACAACATGGTGGCTAACCATTGCAAGGACTAGTACCACTGGTGTCAATAGTCATAGAAATAGCAGTAATACTATTAGCAGTAGAATTTAGGTAGAACTTTTTTTTTTAGCCCATTGAAAAAATTCAAATTTGTGTATTGGGTCAAGGGAAAGGAAGGATTTGACTCCATGACCAAAAAACCAAAGCAAAGCTTCCCAGCTGATGCAACCCTGACAGACACACCCGGCTTAATTCAAATGCAAAAACATGATCCTCAAACAAAAACAAGTAAAACATCTCCAGGTCAGCCGCTCAGTTCCATCCTTAAGGAAACACACAGTCAGATGCTCTACACACTCTCGGAGTGCTGACATGCTCATCCTGTTGGTGCTGGACGGGCGGCCCCAATCCCACTCAAAGTAACATCTGAATCGCTGCAGCAATAGCATCACTGTGCTGCACTGTCAGCTTATCTGGAGAGGCTTGTTTATATTTACACTATGCCACTCCTCCACGTTTGCCCTATTTACAATTACTCCACTGAACTAAATAACAGATTTATTCCATGGTCCCATATATATGCATGCATCTATTTATGGTATCTATACTGTAACTCCAGCAAGAAACGCAAGAAAGAAATCCATTTAAAACTGCTTATGCCAGATATGCAGACAGACTGCACATACCTTCCACAGAGGTGGAAAATCCAGATTCAGAAAGAAAAAAAAGATAAAGTCATTCCCCAGAACTTTGTTCCTGTCACCTGGATTTGCTAACTGGCACAATTCTTCAGCCAGGAGGTAGAACTAATTAGTGAAATCAGCTGGATCAGTTCATGGGTGGAAGAAACACAAGGCAGAACTTTTACTTTCTGACCTCTGGACTTTCCACCACTGCAGCCCTCGACGATGCAGTGCATTGTGGTCCCTGTCCGTCAATTAGCGCGGTTTTGCTCGAGCGTGAGCAAACGCAGCTCGGAGGCTCCATTTGCTCAAATACAGAGCCAGAGAAATGTGAAAAGCAGAAAAGCGTCTGCTCCCCTGGCCGCCGCGCGCTCCTCTGTCAGCCAACGACGGGCGGCCCGAGCCGGCGGGACGCCGACGGCCCCCTTTCAAACGAGCCGAAAGTCATTTTGGCTTCTCGCCTCTCCCTCCCGCCCGTCCCGGCAGTTAAACAGGCGGACGACAAAGTGGCGCAGAAAATGGCGAGCCGTTAAAAGAGAGGCGAACGCGTTCACCAGTCCCCACGAAACAACAGCGTCGAAGGGCGCCAAGCAGGCCCCCGCCCCCTTCCAAAAACCTCTCCAGCCCATCAAAAGAGCTGCGGGCTCTAATGAGCCCCCGTCGGCATGGAGACCACGGCACCGTGTTGCTGTTCCTGGACCCGAGTCCCCTTTCTGGGCTCTGATTCCACCCCTAGGTTTTCCTGGCTTGGGGCGAGTCCCCTGGCCGTGCTCAGAGTGCTCTGCTGAGCGGTGCTCAGTGCTGGCTCTCGCGTGCTCTCATACGGGGCTCGGGCCACGCCCCCGCGCTCACGGCGCGCTGCACAGGGGCTTCCAAGGCGCCGCGCTCGGGCCAACCGCGTTCTGCTGGCTCAGCACAGCGCCGAGCAGTTAGGAGCTCCCTGCTTCGTTTGTGGAGCGGGGGAGTGGCCACGCCCCTCCGGTCTCGCAGACAGACGCGCGGATTTGAGGGGCGCTCAGGCAAGCGGACGGGGCAGCAGGCCAGGACCGACGGAAAAAAAACAGGGGGACGCCGGCCCTTTAAGACCGCCGCCGCCGCCCGGACGCCCACACGCACGGCCACGCACCGAGCTTGTTTGGGTTTCCCGCTGCCAAGATCCTGTCAGGCGGCGACCCGCGGCCTCCCAGAGGAACTGCAGGCCACTCGCTTTCGGCAGAACCGCCCTCACGCCTACGCGGCTCTCCCCCGACCCCCCCCTCAGCCCCCAATCCCACCCCTGCACTGGGCGTGTGTCTCCTAGGGGGGAGGAAGGGGGGGTGGGGCGCAATAGTAACATACAGGAAATGGAGGAAGAGTCGAATACAGCCCCCCTCCAGCAGTCACTGTGCAGGTGGCATCCCTGGACCCCCCTTGCCCCCCCCCCACCCCCCGACCATGGGAGGAGCCGTGCTGCCCTGTGCATCCTGGGAGCCGAGCCCAGCCTTGCAGCATGGCCCGTCCGCCGCGATTAGGCGCTAATGAAACGTTGAGTGTAAACTGCAGAGTAAACAGCGCGGGGTGTTTGTTTAACTGGACCCGGGCCCTCGTTGCTTCCCGCCGCTCCAGATTTTTCCGGAGACCACACACGCATCTGCGCCGCCTCGCTCCTCGCCCCGTCCGGGTCCGAGCCAATTTGCAGCGCTGTCGAGCTGAGGAGTCCCGCCTCCCTGTTTTTCATCCTTTTTTTACCGTCTGCGCAATGCGACTGTTTTCATCCCCTGGCAACTCGGTTTTAAACAGAAACGCCTTTTCCGTGCCGGCTTTACGCCTCCCTGCGCCCCAGCAGGAGACGCGCAAGTGCTCTCCCCGCCCAATGGAGGCGCACTTCCCCGTGACACGTTCAATCTGAACGCAAAGCGCTTCGCGTCACTGTGCCGACTGACTTCAGCGGGCACCGTCCTTTTGACTGGATCCTATTGGGCGCAGTGTAGCACACTCTCTCCAGTCCAGCGGCTGCCGATCCTGTAATGTAACCCTGGATATTCCCTGGGGGGAACAGCAGTCTGTCCATCTTGACCGGGGGTCGCCGACCCTACGCCTGGAAGGTTGCGGGGTCTGCGGTTCCTGTTTTCATCTCAAACTCAGCAGGACCAAACCAGGCAAGGAGACTTAACAGTCTGATCGGCTGCAGTACCTGAGCTGTTAAGTGCTGAGCCACACCAGAAACCAGCCCAGCACGGCCCAGGGTAGGGACCCCGGTGCTCTCCTTTATCAATGAAGGCTCAGAGCCACAGGAGGCAGGCGGTCTCGTCCAGTGGTCTTTTTGACGGACAGGATACATGGACCTGCACTGGGTAACCCCCCCAGAGCCTAGCGCGCCTCCACCCTCATTAATCACGCAGGCCAACAGAACCGCTGCGACCGCGGACCTCTGCAAATTAATGGTGAGGTTGCGCCGCTGCAGCGCTAAACATGTCAGGGGAGACGCTACCGGAAGAGGGTCTGAAATTCTTAATCAAATCAACGGACGCGGGCTGGTTCACTGACAGCACTGCTGACAGACCCGTCAGCCTGACAAAGCACATAATCCCGCTGTCTGGAATGAGGACGTACAGTTAGGACTGCGCTGGAGCTGACAACCATGATAGCTCCTAAACCCCAAGGAGGAGACAGCCAGAGGGGGCTGTGTGTCTGTCTGTGTGTGTGTATGGGGTAGAGAGCATATGTGAGATGTGCTGGAGCATGTGCGATGAGCATGTGTGTGTGTGTGTGAGGTGTGCAGCTGCATGTGTGTGTGTGTGTGTGTGTGTGCTTGTGCGTGCATGTGCGTATGTGCGCATGTGTGCGTGCATGTGTGTGTCACAGATCTTGCCAGGTGTGAGTCAGGCCAACCTTATCTGCTGGGTAGCAGGGTGGGCCTGCAGCTCTCACTGTATCTTCCTGGAAATGCCAATTAAATGTAAGAGCAGGGAAAAGGGCCACTCTGATTGGCTAATGACCTAAAGCAGCTTGAGAAGGTTTCAGCTGCCAAATGCAGTGATTCATCTTTAGAGATGGAGAGAAATGGGGGCAGAAGCCACACAAGTAAGGGGGAGGAGTGGAAAGGGAGAAAAACTGGAGGATAAACGAGAGCAGAGTGAGAGAAGGGGGAGAAAGGGAGAGGGAGGAGAGAAAGAAAAAAGGACGCCCCATTAACATCAGTGGTAAAGCATGTAGCATCCGCTAAGCTACACCTCAAACACACCCCGCTTTGCTAGGCTGCATTTTATTGCGGGCCTCTGTGCTTCACAAGCAAAGCAGGACAGGAAACAGCAGAGCCGGAATGGACGGTGCAAAAGGCGGAGATTTGCAAAGGCGGTAATTAAAGTGGATGCGTTGCGAGCGGGATGTCAGCGATCGGGAGCCCTCACATGTGCGCCCAGGCCTGACGTGCGTTTAATCAGCACTGCAGCCTCCCTGGTACACAGATACAACCGCCCTGAGACACCATGTCTCAGCACGGGAGTGAGGCCTGTGTGTGTGTGTGTGTGTGTGTGTGTGTGTACATATGTATGTGCCTGTGTGCATGCATGTGCTTGTACTTCAGTGCATGTGCATGCATGTGCATGCATCCATGCATGCATGCGTGTGTGTGTGCGAGTGCGTGCATGCGTGGCAGCACTCCAAATAAATCACTTCCTGCAGGAGCTGGCTCATAAACATGGGAAAGGAAGAGCTTGTAAAGTGAGCTGTGAAGCACAGAGAGGCCCAGTGCCGTAAAGCTGACGCGGAGGCGACAGGAAGGCCTGGCTTTGAGCAGGACTGCAGAACCCTTACGGGTGCTCCAGTGTGCCCCAGTGTGCCCCAGTGTGCCCCAGTGTGCTCCAGTGTGCCCCAGTGTGCTCCAGTGCGCTCCAGTGTGCCCCAGTGTGCCCCAGTGTGCCCCAGTGTGCCCCAGTGTGCTCCAGTGTGCTCCAGTGTGCCCCAGTGTGCTCCAGTGTGCTCCAGTGTGCCCCAGTGTGCTCCAGTGTGCTCCAGTGTGCTCCAGTGTGCCCCAGTGTGCTCCAGTGTGCTCCAGTGTGCCCCAGTGCACCCCAGTGCACTCCAGTGTGCCCCAGTGCGCTCCAGTGTGTGCCAGTGCACTCCAGTGTGCCCAAGTGCGCTCCAGTGTGCCCCAGTGTGCTCCAGTGTGCTCCAGTGTGCCCAGGTGCTCAGTGCCCCAGTGCTCCAGTGGCTCCGTGTGCCCGTCAGTGTGCTCCAGTGTGTGCCCAGTGTGCTCCAGTGTGTCCAGTGTGACTCAGTGTGCCCCAGGTGCAGTGCGCCCCAGGTGTGCCCCAGTGTGCCCAGTGTGCTCCCAGTGTGTCAGTGTGTCCAGTGTGTGCCAGTGTGCTCCAGTGGCTCCAGTGTGCCCAGTGTGCTCCAGTGGCCCCAGTGTGCTCCAGTGTGCCCAGTGTGCCCCAGTGTGCTCCAGTGTGTGCCAGTGTGCTCCAGTGTGCTCCAGTGTGCTCCAGTGTGCTCCAGTGTGCTCCAGTGTGCTCCAGTGTGCTCCAGTGTGCTCCAGTGTGCTCCAGTGTGCTCCAGTGTGCTCCAGTGTGCCCCAGTGTGCTCCAGTGTGCTCCAGTGCGCCCCAGTGTGCTCCAGTGTGCTCCAGTGCGCTCCAGTGTGCTCCAGTGTGCTCCAGTGTGCCCCAGTGTGCTCCAGTGCGCCCCAGTGTGCTCCAGTGCGCTCCTGTGTTCAGTGTGCTCCAGTGTGCTCCAGTGCGCCCCAGTGTGCTCCAGTGTGCTCCAGTGTGCTCCAGTGTGCTCCAGTGTGCCCCAGTGTGCTCCAGTGCGCTCCAGTGTGCTCCAGTGTGCTCCAGTGGCCCAGTGTGCTCCAGTGTGCCCAGTGTGCCCAGTGTGCTCCAGTGGCTCCAGTGTGCCCCAGTGTGCTCCAGTGTGCTCCAGTGGTCCAGTGTGCCCAGTGTGCTCCAGTGTGCGTGCCAGTGCTCCAGTGTGCCCAGTGCGCCAGTGTGCTCCAGTGTGCCAGTGTGCCCCGTCCAGTGTGCCGGCCAGTGTGCCCAGTGTGCCCCAGTGTGCCCAGTGCTCCAGTGTGCTCCAGTGTGCCCCAGTGTGCTCCAGTGTGTCCAGTGTGCTCCAGTGTGCCAGTGTGTCCAGTGTGCTCCAGTGTGTCAGGTGCTCCAGTGTGCTCCAGTTGCCCAGTGCAGTGTGCTCCAGTGTGTCCAGTGGCTCCAGTGTCCAGTCGGCCATCTGTGTGCCACTGATGCCTCAGTGGCACACCCAGTGGCTCGTACTGCTCAGTGTGCCCGTGTCTCATGTGCCGTGTGGCCAGTTAAACAATGCCCTGGGGTAATTTTCATAATGGTACTATTAAGACAACTAAGAACACCCCAGTGGAAGCTCTGGATTGGACTAAGCACTTCTAAGCTGCCTGATGGGGGATGTTTACTCACTGTGCGCTTGCTAGAGCCAATTAAACAATATCCCTGGGGTTAATTTTTCAATTAATGATTTGTTTTACTATTTAAACAAACTAAATGTGAAAGTTCAAACATGGTGTATATACACGTTATGTTGTTGCTTGCAATCCTACAATGGCCTGGCTTTTAACAGTTTTTATCACTGTTTGGTGTTGTGTCAGTGCAGTACACAATGAACAGTTTTGTATTTGTGTACTTTATGCCGATGAAACAGTTTGCAAAAGAAGTTCCTTTGGGAAAAATAAAGCGACTTCAAACTAATCTAATCTAAGCGTACTGGACAAAGTCCCCTTGAAGAAAAAGACACGAGGAGGCCGGTTAGCAGCTCTGGTGCGGAGGGAGAGGGGGAGAGGAAGAGACAGCGCAGGGCCAGGCACGAATCCCTGGAAGAATGCGCTTAATGGGTTTTTCCTCCGCTTAGACACACGGACATCCTTTCTCCGAGGCGGAGTTTGGGAGGCGCTATCCCCCGGACCGGCCACACACATCCTCCGCTACCTTTCCTGCGAAGGGTCCGTAGAGATTTGGGGGGGGGAGGCGTGTTGGCGGCGCTCCCAGCGTGTCGACAGCGCCAGGCGGCAGGTCCCAGAACGCAGGCCCTGTTTAATGAACGCAGGCCCCTCTCCCCGCCGTGCGGCGGCACACAGAGCTGAACTCTCACATTCACTGCCGAGGCGTGAGGCCCCGCTGGCACCCCCCCTCCCCCGTGGCTCTTCCTGGACGTGATTTATGGCTCTGCTTTTTTCTTTTTTTTTTTTCCTTCCCCGCAGCGTGGAAAAAAAAAACAAATAAAATATCCCCCAGGAAGACTGTGTGAGCCAGAGGGCGTGGCCGCTTTGCGCCGTCACGTTGCTACGGGTCAGAAAAGGCCCAGGGATCTGATCCAATACGACTGCGTGGGCTGCTCGCCTCGGCCCGGTTAGGAGCACAGCGACCCACAAACACCTGGCTGAGGAACCCCTCCCTGGCAAACTCTTTTAAGGGCGTGGCCCATTACCCTACCCCCCACCCCCCCTTTGCATTTTTTTTAACAATCAATCAATTGCGATTACCCAGGCAGCCAGAAAACTCCGCCACCTCCAGGGCTTTTAGATCTAATCCCATCGCTGCGAGGGAACGCTCTCCTGCAAAAGCCGCCATTGCCGTTGCCGCTGCTGACTGGGGAGTCAGGTAACACTCCCCCCTCCCCCTCCCCTCAAGTTCAGGTGAGAAAGTGCATTTATGGTGTGCGATTACCCAAAGCCTGCAGGACTCCATTCGCATGGCTGCAGTTCAAGCACAGCACTGGGATTCAGGTGTCGGGGGGGGGGAAGCCCCCGTCTGCTAATAAAAAGACACATAATTCAGTGCCTGTCAGTCAACTGCCCTCCCCGAGTACTGTACGAGAGCAGAGCCCAAAATCACCCCCACAACTCTGACAACAACGCACAGAGCCAGACAGGCGCTCCCGCGGTTAGTGCTGATATCACAGCGATGCCAGCCGGCCTCAGCAACGCGCCGGCGATGCCAGAGAGGCGTGAATCATCAGGCAGGCCTACACGTTTACAAGCAAGGCTGTGCCTCTCGTAAATAACCCGCGCGGCGCGCCACGTCCCTGTATAATCCTGCACAGCCCTCAGAGATTCCCTCATATTTATTAAAGAAACGTAACGTACGCCTACGTGAGGTCGGCATGCGTGGGTTTCGGGTCAACTGGAGAGTTTAAATTTCCCATGGGATATGTTATGTGTGAGCGAACGGTGTGTGAGCCCTGCAATGGATCGGTGACCTGTCCAGGGTGTATTCCTGCAGTGCATGCTGGGATAGGCTCCAGCCCCCCCACGACTGACCAGGAGGAAGCGGATTAGAAAATGGATGGACGGGTGAAACACATACGTAGGAAAGTTTGTTCAAGCAGCTAAGCCAAAATGATACCTCAGAAATAACACTGCATGTAAATTGTGTGAAAAAAGCAGAACTTGCTTCTGAAGTAATATATGCCCACTGTATCATTAAAAACCATGTTTAAGCTTTGCCTTCACTGCTTGGTGGACGGGAAGGCCACCTTTTCTTTGGAGTCACTCACCAAGCCTTATTTATAGCAGAAGACTCCTGCCTCATCGCCAGTGTGAAGCTCCACCCAGCCCCGCCCTGCCCTACCCACCACAGGATATCCTGTTTCTCCAACGAAAGGTTGCCTTGGCATGATCATCTCCCTGTACCTCACTTCCTGTCTCACCGCGAGCTCTCTTCCTGTCTGCAGAGGGGCCCAGGCGAGTGAACGGGTGGGTCTTGACTCCGATTATTGGCGTAATCTTAGCCAAAGAAATCTGAAGCAAAGGCCATACTGAGGAGGGGGACATGAGTGTAGATCCTGACACAAACCCTGTGAACCTCCCCAGACGTCCCAACACAAACCCTGTGAACCTCCCCAGACGTCCCAACACAAACCCTGTGAACCTCCCCAGACGTCCCAACACAAACCCTGTGAACCTACGAAGGCATGTCTTCAGGCTCAGGGCCTGCCATCACTGATCACGTAAACAGGCTACCACCTACAAGGCCGCTAGAAAGCAAACACTGTCACCACGGTGACCCCTCACCCATCTCCGCCTGACGGGGGGGGGGAGTCCAGGAGACTCAGCGCACAGCTGAAGGCACGCCTGGTGAGAAGCTCTGTTTCCAAAAGAGTGCGTACGCGCTAAGCGTGTACACAAGCCTGCGCCAGCACACCTTGTATGTGGCAAGGTGTGCTGACCGCCACCCCTAGAGGAGTTTCACGTGAAAACAACAGCATTGTGATGAGAGGGAGAGAGAAAAACGAGAGAGAGACAGAAAGAGGGAGACAGAAATACAGATATATATACAGAAGCACAGAGATGTAGACAGAGAGCGGAGAGAGAGACACAAATAAAGGTAAAAAGACAGAGTTTCATGCCAATGAAGTATCGGAGTGTCCCCCAGGTATTAATAGCGGATGCGCTGCACCTCCACTGAATTCGCAAGCGGCTCCTCAAACATCAGAGACAGCTCAATAAAACCTCCGACTCGGAGTCAGCAGGGCTGTAAAGTGAGAGCATACTGTTGCATTTGCGATTTAGAAACGCACTGTGCGAATGTAAAAAAATATTCCGATCGCACCTGTGCGACGAGCCGTTTGCTTCTATTGAGTTCTATCATTATTAATGTTAAATCTGCAGGACTTGGAAGTTCAACACAATTTCTCTTCTCAGACGGACAATTGCCTGCATTATGGGAGACATGTCAAGTTGTCAGTATCATTACATGAACAGTGATACTACAGAACTCCAATTCTCACCTTGCACTGCAATGTTTGAGCAGTATGGTGCTCAAACATTGTCTGCGAGCTAGCAAGATTTGAGTGTTTTCCTAGTGCAGTTAATATTGTTCCTTTTTATCATATTAAATCAAGATACAAAAAAAGTAATTTCTCCAGAGCTGTTTTTTGAAATGGAGTTTGTTATTTTCGTAATTGAACCTTAAGGTTGTGTAGGGTGACCCATATATTAGATTAAAAGAGGACAGGGGTGGGGAGGCATAATGAACATAATACTTGGCTATATGTTTATATAGCCTGCAGTCTGTGGAAATAGCAAATGCCTAACGAAACATTTTCAGAAAAGTATCCACTTGGACGGGTATTTCGAGCCCCAAAAAGGAAAAATGTAAAAAGAGGACGTCTGGTCAGCCTAGGCCAGTGGAAACAAACCCGACTCCTGTAGATCTTCCATCTTTCAGGTTTTCATTTCAACCCTAACTTAGCACACCTGAGTCTACGAATCAGCAGCGTAATGAGATCTCTAGCTGTTTAAAGAGGTGTGCTTTGTTAGGGTTGAAGTGAAAGGAGTTGTCTACCACAGGCTTAGATTATGATCATAACAATGAAGTGCACCTCAAGTAAAAACCCTTCTTTATTATTTAGCCTAAAATGGTTGTGTTCATTTGTTCATTGAAGAACAGATACAACTGCAAGGAAAAAAATATAAAAACATACAATAAAATAAAAAATTGTTGTTCCTCTCCACTGATGGGTTCTGTATGTGCTATTTGTTTAGTTAAAATGTTCAAGAAAGAAACAACATAAAAGACAGTTGCAAAAAGATTGCAAAACATTAATAAGTATGATGATGAAACACACAGCACCGGCCTACATTTCAACACTGCAACAAGTGCGACTTCATTCTAGACCGCCACAAAAATAAATGCTTTGGAAATAAAAAGCACCATAGTACTCATTGTATGTGCATAGTATGTCATTGTAGCGTCATTGTCAATAACCACAATGTTATTACGGCACTATGAACGGACTGCGGCAAATTCTCACAGGGATTAAACCATTTAAAAAAACAAATAAACCATTTTTAACAGACAAGCTGCTCAGAGAGGGGATGAGCATTTGTCAGAAACACCAGAAAAGGCCAGCATTCACTGATCTGAGCTGTCTTTGGCCCTAATAAGAAAATAACAGATGATTTCAGTGGTGCTATTGCCTGCTGACTGATGACTTGCTCTGTCGGAATTGTTTCAATCGGAAAAGCAAATGGCTGAAGTGTCCCGGGTCGCTGGGATAATGGGGTCACATCAGGCTCCCATTTGGGATTTCGGAAGCTTAACTGATGCAAGAAGTGATAACATTAACCTGGAAGGATTTCAACACTTAAAAATGAGAGTGGTTCTTTTTGTCCACTTCAGGTTGCATAACAAATTGGACTCCTTTCCGTTAAAATAATGTCTGTACATTAATGGGGCTTTTATAATGGACATATTTATTATAAGCAAGGAAATTAAATCTTGGATGAAATTGTTCTGAAGAGCCGGTATCCCAGGTTTTCAGTGGGGTATTTTGTGAAAGCTAATTATTGCAAGCAATCCTTAAAAAAGAAAACAAGCAAAACACCAAAATTAAAAAATTGCTAGCAACATAAGATGATTTTCTTGGGCACACACTTTCAAACAGCAATATAATAATCTTTCTGTCCCAGACTTTTCATGCCCCTTCTCTGACAGTGAGAGCATGTCAACAGCTATTTTGAGTTCCACATTCAAATACAGTATCTCTGCACTGAAGTTCCACATTAACATACAACAACAAAGTAGAGGGTCTGTTATACGTTCATATAGTGCACCAGTAGCATAGCTCAGACATGAGTTGGCATATGAATGTGTCAAAAACTCTTTTAATTGACTGCATGAGTTGTCAAACCCAAAAAAATAATAAATGTAAAATTCTGCTGAGAGCAACACCACAGGGCTTTAGCTAGACTCGAATTGTGTCACTGCTTTTTAAAATAGTACTGTTCCGTATGGTGGTTCACTTCGGGCAAAGTCTACAGCATTTACATACACACTGGTAATGACTGGATTACTGTATTATTGACTTATAAGAATAATTCAGTTGGATGCAATTCCTTTCACAGTCTGTTTTTCTAATGTTGATTTGTGTGCATGAGCACACCAGTCAAAATTAAAACCTAGAAGTGAGGCTATGGACACAAGTAATAAAATACAAATACAGTATGAAATATTTCCATAATCAACATCCCAGCTAACAGGAAAGGTTTTCACAATGTTGCTGCAATGCAGCGGCCATGTTATAACATTGACAAAACATTCCAGCAATGTTGTGAGAACATAGTGCAAGCTGCGATAGCGTAATGGTTCAGCCACATGGGTTTTGAACCAGATTCATCAGTGTGCAAAGAAAAGGCAGAAAATATCAGTACAATGCTTTCACACGACACCAGTACTGCGCAAGTCACCAGTCTGCAACAGACTGGAGTGGAGATTTCCCCAAATCTCTGAAGAACTAGGACTGCTCTTTCTCAAGTCCATATTTAGGAGTGTAGAGTCCAACACAGTGACCCCCTCCACATTTCCCTGGCTTAGTCATTGTCATGCGAAGCTGCGGAACTGCTTTGGTTTTGTTAGCTCGGTTGGAAATGATTTAAGGCAACGCAGGCAACTGGGCTTTTTTATTTCAGGGGGTGTGGGGGGGGGTTGGGGGGTCATATATCACAGACCACATTTATCAATTAGCTGCTCTCAGCCACCTGTCGTACGGCTACACACACAGCACACATTCTTCTGTCTGGCGCGTTGCTAGACGACGCTCCACGCCTACCCTCCACTGACTCCAGTCCCCCCCCCCCCGCCGCCCCACTCCATATCAATTACGCTGACGGCCAAATGAATTTAATCTCCCTCGCCTGAAACCGGGACAATACGACCCGCGCTGTCGACGGCCAGGTTTGACCGAGGCGGAAGTCTTGCTGGATCCAGGTTATCTGGAATGCACACTGTGCGGCCAACGAAAAGAAATGCAGCCAATTCATCAACACAAGTTTGATAATGAATATATCAGCTCCCAAGCAGGGCGTTCTGCGGCGGCGCTCGTGCAGTTCTGACTCCTGCGGCCCATGTTGAATCTGAACCGTCTCAATCACGACACTGTGATCGGGGGTCTTCAGGGGAGGCGCAATTGGCCATAGCTCTGCAAAGGAGGGAGGGCTTTTATTTGGCAGAACATCCCACAGTCCTATCACACTTCGGCAACCCCTCTGGCTGTCTGGTGACACCATCTCAAAATAAAGAAAAGTAGGATGATCGTCCTGATAACTTTTAAAAAATCCAGTGAAAAAGAAGAAAAAAAAACTGTCATCATTTTATGAAATGCCCGATGCAGGTACTAGGCGCCTCCACGTACACCGAAGACGTGTCTGGAAAAGTACGTAGGCCCATTGTTTGAGAGCTCTGCTTTGTATTCTGGCGTCGAAGGAGACGGAAAGATTTGCGTTTCATCAGTCAAAGCCGCGCTGTCAGGAGGAAGCGAGAGAACGCAGCGTTAAAAAAACGCAGCAGTCTGTTTACCGCCCGCCCCACCGCAGCACATAATCCAGGATCCAGCGCCGCTCACTCTTAAATCTCAAACTCGGAGAGAAACCTTCAGTCCTCTGAAAATATTTTACACACTGTGTAAAAGTTTCAAAAAATAAAAAAAAGAAATAAAAACTTAAAGCAACTGGGGGCTTCCAAACTTTTCTATTTTTATTTATTTTTTGAATCTATAAAGCAGCGAGAAATGCCTCAAAGACTGCTTTTGTAGGAGTAAAAAGAAGTTCCTGGATATTTCTCGCTACTTTACACTTGCTTGGTTCTACTTTGAGAAAGCCCCTCCCTCCCCCTGTTCTACCTACCCCCCCCCCCCCCACCACCATCCAACGCCTGTTCAATTTCCTTCACACTTTCTGCTAACTGGAACTAATTCCTCAAAGTGGCAGTAAAGATAGTGACACTATAATTAGAACTTAATCCCCAAACCCCAATGTAAGGATGGGGGGGGGGCAGTCATGGATTTGTCAAGCCCTGATTTAGTGGTATTCTTCATGAAGTAGGACTTTGTGTTTGGACACAACAAAGGTGGGGCGGGGGGTTGTGGGGGGTGGGGGGTGGCGGCTGATTTGGGAGTCTGTGTGGAAGAGAGGCACGCAGATTGGGGAGGGTTGTGACGGCTCCATGGAGTGACTCAGCTGGATTACAGGGGTGAGGGAGGGAACATCACAAAAATACTACCTGGACTGTCGTCCTTCCTTGCTGAGGTCATAGATTTGCATATTTGCCGATTTCATCACCAGCGACATAAAGACCCACAAGTTTAGTCTCACAGACCAAGAAATAGGCTTCTATATATTTTTTTTTTGCTGGTAGAATATCAAGCAGTTTGTACTACTGAGGAATATTGTTTGAACAAGACAAGGATGGTTCTGTTGCTTTTAAAGGCTGTACATACATTGCTAAACAAGATATCAATGCAGCTTGTGCACAAAGCAAACCATAGAGTTATTCAGAAGAGGTTTAAGGCTTAGAAGTTTGTACACTGCATTACTGAACAGACAACAAGAAACCCTCCATTATACTATTGGATTAGATCAAGCGTATTCTGTAGTATTTCCATACTTCACATTTATATTTAATACACTTCTACATGACCTCATCAGATCTACAACATGGCTTTTTCCCTCTCTGATTGTCTACTGCTGCCTATTTTCTGTGCCCTTGAGATGCTTTTACTCACGATGTTGACTTTAGCACAGCCAAACATTACATTCACTACAACGCACTGACTTAAAACAAGCTGATCTTCAACCGCTCCACTCCTCGTCCTCCTCCATCCCATCATCCTCTCGCTCTATTCCTCCCGCATCCTCTTCCTCCTCCGCAGAATTCACAAAATGAACCCTGCTTTCAGTACGCCCCATTTTCCCATAAACATACTGCCTTGGAAAGAGCCCAAAGGCAAGCAGAAGAAACACCAGAGATCAGGGGGTCACCCAAAAAAAAAAAAAAAAAGAAACCCCAACAAAGAGGGAGAAAAATGAAATCAGAAGCATTTAAATCAAAACCAAACCTCCACAAGCAGGCAGGAGGAGAGGACTGGGAGACGCATCGCTTTCAGCTAGTAGACGAACGACAAGAAACGTGGAGGAAAAGCAGCTGGTGTGCATAACCAAAAGAGAACTTAAATCTGCCCAAGGTCCAATGCGGGGAGAAGTACTTTTGTTTAAAAGTAGAGGAGAAATGGTAGAATGCAGCTCACTCTGTGGAATGAGCACACTGCAGTACTGGCGCAGGCAGACAGAGACAGCTGAAGACTGCAGGATAACCTGTGCAGGCAGCACACGGTTTGCTAAGAGTCCTGCCATTCCAGCAGTATGTGGAGATTATAAAGCAAAAGAGGTTTTCTTTTAAAGAGTCCCATTCGTCACTGTACCATTATTACAGCATGTACAGTTCACAGTTTATACAGCAGCTGACTCTTGCATAATGAGGGTTTTTTTCCCACACTTAATGTAAGGCATTAAATGGTCTGCAATTTTATATTAATATATACACACAAAAATTCCATTTGTATAACATTTTTGGTATAAAAAGTACTGCATTACATAAATAACAATTATTAAAATGATTTCATGAATATAATAATGATTACAGTTGTGATTAAGCATGTGAAAATGAAACTCATAGAAACTGTACCGCAGCATGGAACAAACAGACAAGGTTAATTATAAATGTCCAACAGAAACATTTTCCAGGGTTTAATATTCACATCCAACCACCCTTTGTGCTTATTTCTGGCATTTGCAAAAAGTCAACCACTTTGAAATTGTTAACAGAGAAAGTATTAAGTTATGAATAGAAAGAACAAACACTCACCATACAGAATACACATATTGTGGGTTTACTCAAAATCTTTTTAAGAGTGACACTAGCGGTAGAACAATTTCCCAGAGTGTAAACTTCAATGGAGGTCAAATTAAGGCAACCAGATGTCTCGTGTAAGTAAAATAGAAGAGGGCTGGAATGGTTGTATGGAAAAACATGGCACATCAGTGTTAAGCACTTCAGCATTGAAATATCGCTGCTGGCCATTTTTAACGGCTATGGTCTGGATCACATCAAATGTTTAAATAACCTTCCTATCACAATAACAAACTCAGCACTTTGCGACAGTGGTTAAAGCAGATTGTCTTGTATCTCTTTAAATTACATTGAGGAGGGGCAATCAGATAAAA
Organism: Anguilla rostrata; assembly: GCF_018555375.3. Lineage (NCBI taxonomy): Eukaryota > Metazoa > Chordata > Actinopteri > Anguilliformes > Anguillidae > Anguilla > Anguilla rostrata. The sequence continues at coordinate 16,296,562 of NC_057949.1, read as the reverse complement.
GATATATGAGCGCAATTAGAAGGACACCAATGCCAGCATCTGTATTGAGGGAGTGCGTTTTGCGTCATTCGATATGTGAGAGCACATACAAATTGCCACCCCATGCTGTAACCTTGAACTTGTCTCGCTGGAACTAGACAGCAAAGTGGGTTTATATAGCAATACACACAGTATGTATGTTTACGGGTGGGATCGCTGGAAAGAATGGCCCGGAATCATCTGAAGTGAAAGCTAGCCAAAGAAAAGCACACATTCCAACACATTTACATTTTTAAGATCTAGGGGTGATCTGAGAAGAAGTGGCCAGCTCATGGTGAACAGATGCTGCACATGACCTTGGGAACGCACAGCAGCAAGATCTCCGCTTACATTTCTTCTCATGCAACATTATATTAAATATCCCACCGCAATGAACGTCCTCAACCGGTGACAGGCAGGCACGCCCCACGCGTGTTTAGGCGAACGCGGTGATCGGTCGCTCTATCCCCGCACCACGCTCTCCGCCTGCCGGTCGTTTTCCCAGGCGCGGTCATGTGATTTCAGAGACAGCGCTGCGGGCCTGCCTTTTAATGCGCGTCATTTATGATGTACAAATCACGGATGGGAACATTTTTGTCGCCGTTACCGTCTTTGAGGGCAAATGCCAAAGCGGCCATAAACACTCCCAGCATACACTTTAATGCGCCGCATAAAACGATACAATCTGAGGTCCTTTCAGGTTTACGGTCCTCATAAAATATTCATGCATCTGAGTCTGAGCGCGCAGTATTTACGGACCAGCAGACACCCAGCTCCCCTGCTGTGACACACGAAACCGCAGGAGCACGGTCTGGCTCTCAGCTCACGAGCAGAGGAAAACGCCGGGGCGCAGGAACGCACACTGACCGCGAGCAAACACCCCTCCCGAGCGCACAAGGAGGACGTGCAATGCCAAGCAACAGAAACGCAATTTGCGGCTGCAGCTGCAACGAGCGCAACACATGCAACATGTGCATGGGGAAGCGCTGCTCTTTCAGCACAGACGCACAGCGGGCTTTTTCAGAATCCGTGTAATCAGCTGTAGTGCCCCAGGTTTTCATGTTTTCCCCTCATTTTACTCCTTTTTTAATGCCTGTCCTCCATTTTTCCGTCCAGTTTTGAAATTCCCAGACGCGCTCGTCGCAACCTCCGCGGTCGATTCGGGAGAGAGCAGACACGAGAAGTGTGCTCCCCTTCGAAGCACGGGACACCAGCCCGCCACAGCCAGGCCCGCGCAGACGGACTGACGCAGACGGGCCCGCGCAGACGGGCTCACGCAGACGGGCCCGCGCAGACGGGCTCACGCAGACGGGCCTGCGCAGACGGGCTCACGCAGACGGGCCTGCGCAGACGGGCTCACGCAGACGGGTCGGAAGATGCCTCGTGCGCAGCTGGACAGACGCACCTGCGTGCACCCGATGGACCAGCGGGGGGCCCCGAAGTGCGATGCCACGCTGTCACCCCGCCCGTCTGAAGCCCTCCCGTCCCGGGACGATGGCAGAGCCAACTGTGCATCGCCCAGCAGGGCGGGTGGCCACGGTCGGCACTGCCGCCTTCGAGATCCGACAGCGGACAGACCGCGGGACCCTACCGCGCCCTCCAACAGCGGCTTAGCAGCACAAGCTGTTCTGCTCATTATGCGTGTGTGTGTGTGTGTGTGTGTGTGTGTGTGTGTATCTGTATCTGTGTGTGTGTGTGTGTGTGTGTGTGTGGGCATGTTTTACTTTCTTTGTGAGAACCAAATGTCCCCACAAGGATAGAAAGATGAGGAAAACTACACAAGGTTGCTGGTCCCCACAAGTACAAGAGGCTGTTTTAAGGTTAGGACTTAGGGTTAGGGTTAGGGTTAGAATTAGGTTAAGGTTAGGGTTAAGGTTAGGCATGTAGTGGTTAGGGTTAGGGTTAGGGTTAGAGGTTACGGAATGAATGTAAGTCAATGGGAAGTCCTCACAAGTATAGCAATACAAACGTGTGTGTGTGTGTGTGTGTGTGTGTGTGTGTGTGTGCATTAGCGAGCACATTCTTGGTGTGCTTCTGTTAATCTGTTTGGAAACTCTACAATGACATGAGGCTTTTTTGTGAGTTATATCTTATAACGTGCTAAACTCAAACGTGATCACGCACGGATACGCAAGCGAGATACTAAATATCATATATAGGAATGTGAGGCTATCCCCATGACAACGGCATGACGAGAAAGAGGAACGATGGCATTGCTTAATCGGTGATAGATCCGATGAGACAGCAATAAAGAACAAACGGCTCGAAAAGAGCTCAGAATCAAATCTATCTCAGAAAAATATATCTGATATTATGGAAAGCACGCTTGCAGAAATGTGTGGATGTGGGGCATTCCCAAACCAGCAGCGCAGAAGCTCCAGTGGCTCCGTGACAGCAGCCATGGTGCCACAACATAATTCATCTTCATAAAGTTTCATTTCAGAGAGACAACAAGGGGCCTCTGTAGTGTCTCTGAGCAAATTCAAAGTGTATCAGCAACAAGCCAAGGTCTTTAAGGAGGAAGAAAACATTATAGCAGATAACATCTTGAAAATAACAGCAATTATTTAATAATGACGTACAAAATATTTTCAGATTTGAATCATTTAAATAACCATATTATACTTTTCTAAAAAGTAACTCTAAATCTAAAACAAAAATAAGTTGGAATGCATTGCTAAATCAGCATGCCAAGGAATCAAGAGGTTCCTCATAAAGAGACTAATAAATCAGTCTTCAGCAGTTCTGTGATGAGTAATCAAGCTTTCATTTGAAATATGTGCATTTCCCCACCACACTCCCAAGGGGTGAGAGGTAACATGTGAATCATCTCGATGAAAAGATTAAAATGGCTTTGCGTTTTAAAAGATGCGACGCTGAGCGCTGAGCTATTTCACGGCATCGCAGGTTCACTCTAAATCGTGCCGTGCAGTCGTATCATTACCGCAACGGGTAATGTGTGTAGTATGGAACTGTGCTGTCCTCATTCAAGGACAATAGAGGAACTTAATCTCATTTATACGACTTCAAGTGAGGAACAACCACTTCACCTGCGAGGGCTGTGCTGAGCTATTCTAAGCAATGTATGATTACCTTATTTCAGGATTTCCCGTCTTTTGTTTGGGTCCGCATTTACGTTCGGAGGGAAGTTCAATTTCAGACGAGAGATTTAAAAGATGCTATGTGCATACGTCTCCCTCTTGTCACATGATTGGGAGAATTGAAAAAAAAAAATAACAACAATTTTTTCTGGGGCCCAGTTTGTTAACATCGATTCTGTCCAAATTGTCCCTGGTTGCCATGGTTTCTGGGCTGTTTGTGTCAGGGGCGGTTGCAAATCGGGGGTTATTAAGTGATTCATTACAGAGGCATTGCAATGAATGGACATTTGAAAGATAGGCCCGTGTGCTGAGCAAGCAACCCGACGGCACTATTCTCCAGACGCAGATTCAGAAACAAGCAGCGCGCTCTCCATGAAGGAGACCGGGTCCCCGTGGAAATTTCAGCAGGCGAGCGGTGAAATTTCAAGGTCCAAGCCAACCGCAGCCATAAATCACAGACGGGACTACATCCCCCGCCACCGGGCCGCTGTTGACTTGGGCTCTTCGTCTGTATCTCTAGCGACGGGTGCTTATCGGACCCTAGAATAAGCCTCTGAACTGTAATGAAGCAGAAATATGAAATCCTTTGCAAATAGTTCATACATTATATTAGTAAAAAAGCATCGGACTCCCCGTTGTACTGATGCGACTCCCTAAACGTGGTCTTCCAGTGAACTAGTGATCTCAGGCCCAAGCCTTTAAGGAGGCCTAAGCTGCCTCTTATGTTGCTTATAGTGTCAGGACCCCTCTACTTAGACCTACTTCTTAATGTGGCCTTCCTGCTTCAGCACCTTAACATCTGCAGATCATTTTCATTGACTCCAGGACCCAGCATAAGCTTCGGTAATGCAACACGTAATTCCGCAACACGTGATTCCGTAACACGTGATTCCGTAACACGTGATTCCGTAACACGTCATTCCGTAACACGTCATTCCGTAACACGTGATTCCGTAACACGTGATTCCGTAACACGTGATTCCGTAACACGTCATTGCGTAACACGTCATTCCGTAACTCGTAACTCCGTAACATCCGTAACAACAGCCTGAGCTCGCCAGAAACCCAGATATCCAGACCCAAATGTGCTGCGTAACTGCCAGTGACAACCATCTGCTGTTCTCGCACAGCAGAAAGAAAGCAAGCTGATGAATCCCTCGTTGAATCAATACTGCAGGGGTTTTTTTTTTTTAGCTCATAGAGCTATTTCTCATTCGTGCTTTTCTTTCTCCCCCATAAAGAAGCCACATCAGAAGCACGGATATGAGTGTAGACACTGATGAGTGGTCCTGGGTTGTTACTGAAAATCCTTAAAATCTTTTCTTTTTTTTTTAAATATTACGGCCCTGGAATTCACAAGGCCTCCCAACGCCCCCCCCCCCCCCCTTTATTCATTCCATGTCTTTTCTTTGCCGGGAAGGGATGGAACATTTTCGGGGGAATTAAACTTTAACGCAGTCGGTCTGGACTCCGGCGAGCGGGCTGAACAGAAAACGGAGGGGAAAAGAGCACCCGGACGCCGCGGTCTGAACCGTTAGAGCCGGCACGGTCGAGCCAGCGCGGTCGACCGGCGGCGGCGATTCCGTTCGCTCGAACACCAGGCCCTTTCTTTCAGCCTCTCCTCCTCTTTTTTTACGCAAGCGCGACCGTAGTGTCCATTTGCGGCGAGAGCCTGTTCCGTCTGATTGGGCTCTTCCTTGGCCGCTTTACTGGAAGCCGTATCAGTCACCGCATACGGCACAGCGGTCTCTCCCTGTGAATGAGCGCGTGTGATGGCTATGGGCGGGGCTCTCTTAAGTGGATCATGGGTGAAAAAGAGGACACTGTGATTAGGGGAGTAGATATGATGAGCAGTAAAAATGACAAACCTCAGCAGAGAATCACTCCCCGCCATACAGACACACACACACGCACACGCACACACATGCGCACAGTCCCAAAGCTGACACTGAAACCATGTCTGAACCATGGATGGTCTCTCTCTCTCTCTCTCTCTCTCTCTCTCTCTCTCTCTCACTCACTCATTCTCCCTCTCCCATTTTATCTCCCTCTCTCTCCTCTCTCTCTAACAGATATCCATCACTGTGGCTCCCTGGCACCGCGCCCGTCCTGGGTCACGGGGTTTGAATCAATCAAGGCGGACTGTGAATATGTGATTAAGAAAGCCGAGCACTCACTGCTCTTCCCGCAGACAGACGCAGGACTGGGATCCTCCCAGAGGCCTCCACAGAGTCACACAGCCCGTGCCTTAAGGGAGGAGACCCTCTCAAAACGAAACTGCACACTGACTGCGCCAGGCTACCGCCGGTCCAGTCTGGCTCTCAATGGCCCGTGATTAATTACGTAGGGCCGGTGAGCCAGTGGGCCGGTGAGCCAGTTTAGCCGCGCAGCTACGAGCGCGTGCTGTACGCCGCGTCAGCGTGCGGGCAACGAGGGAACGGAAAGGTCCGGAACAGAAACCTCGCGCACAGGCGGGGACCCAACACGAGCGGGGCGATGTTTGGCTGTCAGGAAGTGGCAAAGGAATGGCCGTTTATTTGTTTTTTTTCTCCCGCGCTGGAGGACGAGAGATTGGATTGCGCCGCTCTCTCGTTCATTTCCATGAAAAAGCCATTTCCAGGGAATGGAAACAAGGCCCATCTACTCCCGCGTCCGCAATAACCCCCCCTCCCCCCCACACACACACACACACACACTCACACACCGCCACCCTCGCCCTCAGTCAATGGACTGTGGGCCTATTTAACCAGGAGCAGCCGACGCCGCGGACATAAATAACGATGGCGGCTCGCGGGGAGCTCCGGCGGGCCGCGGCGAGCCGGAGGAGGCTGCTCGTTTAATTTACTGCGCCGCACCGGTCTCAGCTCAGCGCCATTTAGCTTCGCGGTTCCACTGAATAACCACCTTCAGCATTTATCAGCACCTCTCTCTCTCTTTCTCTCTCACTTGCTCCTCTCTATCCCTCTCCTCTCTCTCTCTCTCTCTCTCTCTCTCTCTCTCTCTTTCTCCCTCCCTCCCTCCTCTCTATCTCTCCTCTCTATCTCTATCCCTCTCTCTCTCTTCTCTATCCCTCCTCTCTATCCCTCTTCTCTATTCCTCTTTTCTCTCTCTCTCTCACTTCACTCCCTCTCTCTCTCTTCTCTATCCCTCCTCTCTATTTCTCTTCTCTCTCTCCATCCTCTCTATACCTCTTCTATCTCTCCCTCCTCTCTATCCCTCTTCTTTCTTGTCTCTCTCTCTCACTCTCTCTCCCGGTGTCCCATATTAAAAGGCCGAGGACAAGGCGGGCGTCGATTTCAGACACGTAAGAGCGTAAGCCAGTTGACTGCGGACACCGTTTAAGACGCCATACAAGGCAGGAGGTGAAATGAATGCTGGGAGATGGCCTGGTCTTGATACGAGGCGTCCGGTTTCCCCTCGGCCTGACACGCCTCAGGCGGCATCATCGCGCGTTCCTGAGCCGGCAGACAGGCAGCTGCAGTCAGAGACACTGCACTTACATCTATATTACGCAGCTAGCAAAGCAAATGGAAAGCACATAATTGAGTATTAATGGCAGCCATATGTCGACTGGTGCAGCAGAGCTGTCCAAGAGCGTATAAAGCACACGGCGTTAATGTAACTGGATATTAAACTCGTAAAGGCCCCGCCTGCCGCGCTGGGAAACGCTTCGGCACAAAGGAATCCCAGCTGACAGGAAACGGACCGGGCGACTTCCTGCCTCGGGACAGAGCTGGATTGGAGGGGGGGGGGAGCGGGGCTCATGCAGGTTTTGGGGTCGTTTTGTCTCAGACCAGCCTCCTAAGGCGCGACCGCGCGCGGCTCAGCATCCGGAGCTAGCGCTAACGCATCCAGAGCTAGCGCTAACGGCGGCGGCGGCAGCAGCGGCGGCGGCGGCTTCTCACAACAGGGGGCCTGGCTGGCGGGAGCGCGACGACGAAGATGAGGAAGATGTCGGGAGAGCATTATCTCTGCAGGCCGTAATCCCGCCCGTGCGCTGATCAGACGCGCGACCGGCAGGCAAACACAGCCCCCTGCAGAAGACCACACTCTCTGATCACTCCTCTCCCCCCCTCCTCCCGCCGACAGAAAAGAGAACTTCCACATGTGACACAGTCCAGAAATGTAGTACTTGAACCCCAGCGCTCCCCCACTGCAGCAGACTGCGCGCAGGTCCCTGTGCGGCCATCATCCGTCACGCAGAGAATCTTTTCTTGGGCCAGAGACAAGCAGAACACAATTAAAGCAAAGAATGATGGCCCCATTTAAAAAGCAAGGGCTCAGTTAAAATGTTTGTTCTTGTGGAAGGAGCAGTTTGCCGGCGGGCCCTTCGCTAAGGGGGGCCGGGGGGTGGGGGGTGGGGGGTGGGGGGATGAGGTGGGGTTGCTGATGGGCTGGATGGCAGGCAAGGGTTAACCCAGAAGCCTAGCAGCCCCATTCACACGGGAACATTAACGATGTATCCCTGGGCACTGGGGTAGAGAGAGAGAGAGCGAGAGGGAGAGAGAGAGAGAGAGAGAGAGAGAGAGAGAGAGAGAGGGAGCGAGAGAGAGAAAGAGAGACAGAGAGAGAAGCAGAGAGAGGGAGCGAGAGAGAGAGAGAGACAGAGAGAGAAGCAGAGAGAGGAGGAAGCTACGTGAATCAGATTTTCAATGACAATGTGCTTAAGATCACCGTTTCAAAGGAGGAGCGTATCATCTGTCAAACGTAATGGCACTGTCCCGGGGAAAATGAAGGGAGGCAGAATGGAAGGCATTCATTAAGGGGGGTGAGGGGGGAGCACGGGGAGTGGGGGGGGGGAGCGCGGGGTGCGGTGCGGTGCTGGGGGGTGAAGCGGGGGGGGGGGTGAGGGAGCGATCCGAAGCCGAGGCTGCCGTCCCCCTGCTGATAGCTGCCTCGGGAAAATAAATATATACACAGCCATTATTTATTCGCACGTTTCCGAGGCGACTGGCCAGCCGCGATTAGGGGTCGCTCCCTCGCACGCGGGAGATAGCATTAGCGCGGCTGGCAGGGGAGGGACCCCGCGCGCCCCCGTGCCGTGGATATCGGGGAAACGAGACGCTATATCGCCCCCGGGAACGCCGCCGACTCCCCGCCACAGCGCCCGGGTGGGTGCGGGGGTGCCATTCCATACTGCCGTTCCATAGGGAGGGGGGAATTCTTCCCAAACAAGGGCCCTTTTCATTGAAAACGTTATCAGGCTTAATTACCGCGAGGAAGGGCCCTGGCACATTTAATACTCCGAGACTTTGACAAGATGAAGCCTGTTCATTCATAAATCTGAGGATAGCGCTGTGTGCCAAGGTTACGGCATCAAACGTGGCCGTCTCCCGCAGTGGAGTGAGCAAAGGAAATTAAAATAAATACAGGGTTTACCTTATGAATTTTAATACATTCTCTAGCAGGCATCTTTTGGAACATTGTCAAATCCAATGAAAAAAACTATTATGCTCTTATTACCATTTTACGGCACTTTGTAAGCATACAATAGCACAGAAGAAAGGGCAGGCAAACACCTTAATAAAATAATTACGGTGCCAACAAATAACTACCTGCTTGGAAATTTTCATTTCTGAAATTAAAACCAAGAACGTTTTTGTTCACTCTCCTTGTTCACTGGGTATAAAATGACGGAATGTATCCGATTTTAGACACTGCCGCCATCTTATTCTTCTAGCTGACATCCACCTATTTACACTGCACCACCCACAGCCCCCCCCCCCCCCGGAATCACATCATTGTCTGTTAGTGGGGAGTGTTGAATATAGCCATGGCACTAATATAAAATAATTACAGCTATAGTCAGCGTGGGAAGCCACAATAGTGATACATAATTTAGGCTATTTGTCATTCGGTAGTGGTTACTGGAAGTGCCCACCCACCACCCATGCCGGCATTCTGCTATTGCTCCCCACCTCACGCCCCCACCTCCCCCCCCCCCCCCCCCGACACTGGGGTGACACCACCTGACCCCAGGAAAGACCTGCATTCCAGTCTGTGTGTTGGTGCAAAGGGGGGGGGGGTTGCCTGCAACTTTAAGACTTAAATCAAACTCTGCTCTTCCACAGCGCTGACATAATTGCACTCCGCGAGGAAAAGTCAGGCTTGCCTTGCACTCTGACACCTAAAGGCGAAATTATTTAACACCGCCACCCAACACAGAGCCGTGCAAAAAGGAAACAAGAAAAACAGAAACAAGCACAGCCGCAAGCCGGACTGTAAGTTTCTAGGCCTTGCGGTTCGTGAGATACAGGCCAAAATATGAAACACCTTGTTGTCGCGCCACCATGTGGTCAATGTGGATGGGTTTTGATGAGTAGGGTGACATTTGGAAGTTATCTACCAAAATTTGGCATCTCCACGCCTGACAGCTTCTGAGATTAACACACTTTGATGGCACAAAAATAAAGAGTAATAATAATAATAATAATAAAAACAATCAAAACAAGCCCAATAGGGTTCCAGCAGCTTCACTGCTTCCTTGGACCCCTAAAAATTGAGACTTAGGCTAACTTTGCTACTCGTAGAGTCCAGCAGGGGGCAGTAGCCTGGAGGTCAATGGGGACAAGCAGCTCAGTTCTTGGGACTCAGGAAAGCAGCACTTGACACAAGACTGAGACTTTGCCAGATGAACAGTGGAAACTACTATTCCTGCTCACACTGAACAATGGGGGGGAAACAACTAAATTCAATGCTCATTTTTTACAATGAGTCAGCTGTGGCTTTTTCACTAGTCCTACAATGTCTGGCCTTTTTCCAGTGATTTGTCTTGTGAATGTTATTGTATACCCCAGTAATCTACAGTGTACAATCGATTAGCAATGGGTGAATGGATAAATAAATATACAGAAAGATACAGTAATCCATCAGTTAACAAGTGTATTAGGACTTACTGGGAGAAGTGCTTCCCTTTGGCTTTGCTTTGTCATAAAGTGCTTTTGAATCTTGACCACACCTGTGCCAACTTTACACAGTGTAATTACCTTCACTGAAAATGCTTGGTTTAAGGGCTTGTATTAAAACCCCTATCACCTCAAAGAGAACAGAGCATATCATCAGTCAGCCGACATGACAACCCGCCTTCAAAAACACCGTCGAGTAGTATTTCTTCGCATGAACCGTGGTTTCACGACCTTTGCTTCTTGTTCGAAAACCACACAGCTGGTGCGTCTGGCAGACGTAGGCGGCAGAAGGGTTCACTTGTCGAGAACGCTTTGTAGCTCACATCCTGCGGTTTGACCTAAAGTTGTCGGGCACCTATCGAGCCTGCGACTGCCGCACAGGAGGAGGAGCAACACTGCGAGCGAGCGGCTTAGGCTTCACGGACCTCTTCCCAGAACCCTCTTCTGTCAACAGGCCACCCACACAACCAATCAAACGAATAACTCAACTCGGACTAGGTCAGATGAGGGCAGGCGCGGAGATTTTTCGAATCGACGTGCGGAGGATGTGATGTAATGAGATTCAACCCGAACAAAAAACTTCCTCACATCCTCCCGTTTTGCTCGACTACGTCTGACGGCGCCAATCAAACCGCAATGAAAGAGCAGCCAACCACGCGGCCCAGTTAGCATTAGCACGCTGCGGAAACCGCAATGAAAGAGCAGCCAGCCCCGCGGCCCAGTTAGCATTATCACGCTGCGGAAACCGCAATGAAAGAGCAGCCTGCCACGCGGCCCAGTTAGCATTAGCACGCTGCGGAACCCGCAATGAAAGAGCAGCCAGCCCCGCGGCCCAGTTAGCATTAGCAAGCTGCGGAAACCGCAATGAAAGAGCAGTCAGCCACGCGGCCCAGTTAGCATTAGCACGCTGCGGAACCCGCAATGAAAGAGCAGCCAGCCCCGCGGCCCAGTTAGCATTATCACGCTGCGGAAACCGCAATGAAAGAGCAGCCAGCCCCGCGGCCCAGTTAGCATTAGCACGCTGCGGAAACCGCAATGAAAGAGCAGCCAGCCCCGCGGCCCAGTTAGCATTAGCACGCTGCGGAAACCGCAATGAAAGAGCAGTCAGCCACGCGGCCCAGTTAGCATTAGCACGCTGCGGAAACCGCAGAGCGCAAACGAGCAGCGACTGCCGTAGCGGAGCACCTACCGCACAGCAAACGGCTCCCGTCGGAGCACGAAAGGTCAGCGCCAGACAGGAGAGCCCACAGGTCCGCGGGCTTAAATGTCCCAGGTCACGTCAGGCTGAGCTCGGACAATGCGCTCACGCACCGGGGGGCGCGGCCACAGAGTCCGGCTCGTCCGTTCGATCTGACCGAATCCCGCCTCAGCAGGCAGCAAAATCAAATGTCAGGCCTTGAGAAATAAAAGATACAGATACGGTGCCAGGAGATCTTGAGTCACTCTCGTATTTTATGGAACAGAAATAATTTTTCTACTCCACTGCGGATTGCAAAAAAAACGAAGAAAAAAAGCCACCCTTCATTGCATTTCATCAGTTCAGCTCAATTCAGCTGTATTTGTACAGCATTTTATTTTTATTTTTTTTATTTTGCCCAGGCACTGTCGGAAAGAACCCTTTGCAGAGGAAAGAGAAAGGAAAGTTGCTGGGCTTGAACCCCGAAAAAGCAAGCAATTTTGGTAACAAAAAAAACAACAACTCTTCTTAGGGAAGAAAAACAGTCAAACGGTGGTCAGCAAAAAAAACTCCCCATGTGGATGATGGGAGATGGGATGGGAGATGAAGGTTTGGGAGGAACCCGGCTGTGGAGGACAAGCCCATCCTCCACTGGCCGGGAGTTCGGAGCAGCGGTTCCCAAAACCGCGAGCAAGAACCCAGCGCTGGGTCATGAGAGGAGGCAAGGATGCACACGTAACACGCGTGTAACACATGCAAGCACACGCAACAGCCATTATTCTGGCGTTCACACTAATCACACGCTGCACTGACAAGTGCTAATACAGGTGTTTCAAAATGCGTAAAAATATGGCATTTCAATATTTGACTGCATCTTTTTCAGCTACAGACAGCTAAGGGTTGCGCAGCAGAAAATGCATTCCCCCTTGAGCTTGCGATGGTCAGTTCCTCCTGGTAAGGATGAGAGGTGGAGAGGACAAAGCCCCATGTCCTAAAAGCTCAAGGGGAAGGAGATGCAGGCTGGCAAATGAAGCCGCGGCCCAAATACCGCCTGGCATTTGTATCGCGCTTTTCTCACGCTCAAATCCGCGATGACGCGTCTCACTTCCGTGGACACCGCGGACACCGCGTCCTCCGCGAAGCCGAGGCGCAGGGCTCTGCTCAGACGGGAAAAAGAAAAGTGCCTTTCGGCAGGCGTGAGTCACCGGGGGTTTCGTGGCTCGGTGTGAGGGCGTGGAAACGGCGCTGCGAGCGCCGCCAGGCCTCGCCGCGGCGCAAAGCCAGCCAGTCACAAGCCTGCGGCCTCGCCACAACGCGCCGCCGGCCAGCGCGCGTTTCTTCCGAAGAACACCCAGGGTCATATTTCTGAATGACAGAGAGGTTAAGAAAAATCAATTGAGTCTTCGCCTGCGTGCACAAATCCCTGGTTAGGCCACCCACATGAGTGCACTCTTTAGTAAGCCGGCTAGCCGAGCATGGGCTCGCCCTCTACAGCTGGGATCCTCCCAATTCCTCCATATTTCCTTCCATCGGGGAGTTTTTACTCACCAACATTTCAGGGTTTTTCTCCCCAGTGGGGAGTTCTTTTTTTTAACCTCATGTGCTTGTTATCTGGGGGTTCAGGCCTGGTTTTTGCTCTTTTTCTGCTGCTTGGCAAAAAGATCTTTGTGACAATTTTCTGTAAAAAGCGCTATACAAAATAAACTTTTTACAAAATGTTTACTTGGATCTGATTTCAACCCTAGTCGCTCTTTCATGCTGTGTCCCGGTGCCTCCAGAATTAGGTTTTGTTAATTGTCTCCACAGAAACTCGCCATAGCCTAGGGACTGGACTGGCACCTGTCTCTGAAGAAATGTCACACCAGTATCCAGAAAAGGTAACCTTTCTCACTATCAGAGTGACACAGATTAAATCACACGCGCCAGTGAGCGCGCTCAGAAACACTGCGTGTCTCACCCACTCAATGAGCACAGTAGGCCGCTCCTCACCTGAGAGGCGGGCGGGGTACTGGGCTTCACCTCTCCCTGGGTTCTCTCATCACGCTAAGTGGAACGTTCCTCGAGGAACGCAATGACGTACGCAGCGGCCGAACCGGCCCAACCGGACACGGGGACGGCGGGCAAGACCGCCAGCCCGGCTAACCGGCTCTCTCTGAGGCGCGGCGAGCAGCGAGGGGCGAGGGCGCGGGGATAAGCGGGCGGGAAAAATCTTTGAGGGCGAAACAATCGTGCGGACGAAAAAAAAAGGAAACGTGCCGCCTCTGCGCTAGACCTGACCGCTAGACTGACGGGCCATGTGGCACAGATGGCTGACTCATTCTAAGGAAGAGGGTGACTGAGAGGGGAAGTCCACAGTGATGCTGAATTTCTCACACAAAAACGACTGCAAAGCTTCTAATGCAAGACTTGATGTTATTGCTACAGAAATAGAAAAACACCAAGCATTCATGTTTAAAATGGCCTATGCATAGCAAACTCTTTCTATGACAGTCTCAGCTGATTGGTTGTTTCATAACATATCATTAACCACAGGAGTTCCCTGCATCAATGCAGTTCAGATGTCACTGAACATACACAGTGCGAGGTAATTAGGAGCTTGCTGAATTAAGGTAAATTCAGTTAACAGTAACAATTCAGAAATAAATCTGTAGAATGGGTGGAACAGAGGATAACAGCAGTTACACTAACAGGCTGGAGCTTTAACATGAGTTCTTGGAGCTCCTGACTCCAAAGTATTTGCAGACTACAATGCCAAGATGCCAATACTGAAAGCATGATTGCTCCATCTACCTAAATTGTCTAACACTAGTCGTCATGTGCTGTGAAGTTGACCTAAAATGTATTTTTTTATAAATGGGGTGTTAAACATTTAGATGAAGGCTACTGGTTAGATACAACATTCATCAGTTCTCCATGAGTAAAAACTATGGCTGAAGAAAAGCAAAGTTATTTCTTAGAATGCAACAAAAATGTATAAAAATGTAATGCCTCAATGGCATATGTCAATGCTAAATTTAGGCATTTTATTGATTAAAAAAATATATATTACAGGGTCACTGAATTAGAGGTGACTAATAGAGTGTGCCCGCTGTAGCAGCCACGATCAGTGTCAAGAGAGGGACCTCTGGTACAGACAAAAGATATTCATGTTTACGTAAAATAAGAACGACTCAAATTAATGCAAAAAATTGCGTAAAAACTGCTTTTAGAAATAAATTTCCAGGAGACGTCCTGCCCCAGGAATTTACCAATGCGCTACATTGAAGCGAATTACATTGGAAACTGTCATTTCAGTCCTGACAGCTTCTCCGTCATCGGCTAATCAAGATCACACTAATGTGTCTATGCATGGCTTACATAATAAACGACTACTCAAAAGCGGAGACGTGAGGGTAAGCTGTTGCTCGCTAGCTGTCCATTCAATTAAAGCTGTCATCTATTTAGCAGACCTATCCAGAAAAGCTGTGACAAACGTGTAACACGTAGCTAGCAGCCAGACACACGTGTTATAGGTAGTGGTTTCTATTTATGCGTTAAAACACATTATAAATCCCAACATTTGGATACCCAGCTGTTATTACTAGCAATCCATGCAACTGTGATCGTACCAAAATTAAAATCACAAATAACTATCTGGCAGCGAGTTCGCTATTTCTAGGAGTGAGACTGTAAAGGAAGACGGCTTGACGGAGTCTCGCGCAAACAGTATTTTCGTTTCAGAGATTTATCAGTAGTATCAGTAAGCTAGCTGTCAGCCTAATGTTACACTAACTTATCCATGATGAAAGCATGAGATCAAACGGATTTATTATGTAGCTGCGACATCAGAACAGCAACCCGCAGCTCCTCCGTTTGGTGCTTACACTATGGTTCAATAGCAGAGGTAAACTGCAGCATGCCCCGGCGCATCTGACGTCCTGACATATTACATTACTGTTCTTACAACGGTGCGAGCTGTAATTTCAACATTTCAGTGTTCCAGGGAAAACTGCAGCTGGCGAACGCACTGTCACGCTTGTCGCAGAAAATGGAAAGAGTGCATACCTGAGACCTGTTGACTCCTCCTACCGGTCTCTTGGTTGGTGGAAGATCAACCGGTGTTTGTTTTCGGTGATCTTCTTTTGCCGAACTTCTTTCCTATGCACGTGAGGTTATCCCGTCTTCCTCGCTGGCTGCTGAATTCTGTGACTTGCGTTAAAGGTTTTCAGGGAATGAGGTTGCCGCTGCGTGCGAGAACACCAGCAGCCATTGCAGTCATGTGCTCTCTGGTGAAACCTACACCGACCAGCCCTGACCGCCGTCTCCACCCACTCGCCTTATCCGCTGTGCCAATCGCGGGAGGGAGTCTGCGGTCCCGGTACTGCGCTTTCCTTCAGTATTATTTTGAATATCGGTAAGATTTCAGAAACCAATCAGTGCATTGCACATTGCATTGAACCCACAATAAAGAGTACCATGATTTAGACCGTTAGTGGAAATGAATCATAAAAAAGTAAAATGGAAAAAGCCTAAATCAGAAAGTCCAGTAAATGCCTATTGTATGGGCCATAGTATGTCATAAAATACATCGCCCTTTCCAAAAAGTAATTCCTTAAATGTTAAGTGATTGAGACTAGGATGTCAAGATAGTTCCAACCGAAGTTTGCCTGTGTACTAGATCAATCTACATCACAGCCTCCATGAGTTATTTTAAATCAAAATATTACTGCGGAAACATCAAAAATATTTTGCAAAATAACAACACTGGAATGTGCAGGGCATGCATGAGATAGGGAATGCTTAATTTATCTGTGACTGTAAATGTATTAAAATAATGTAATTTTCCAACTACAGAGGAAGGGATTAGAACAGAATAAGAAAAACATGCCTTCACATGTTTGCTTGTTTAACGCACATAAAATAATATGGTCACTGCAACAGTATAGCTCAGCAAGTTTCCGTTCCACAACATTTCCTTTTCAATCAATCAAATGAGGGATTCTTGTCAGCACTCACAAGCATACATCACAAATTGGCCCACATTTGTGCTAAGTACAGATCATTTATTCTGCAATGGGTTTTGAATAGTTTAATGCATATATCTGTGTAAACTTTGACAACTCACCATGTGACTTCTTAAATTAAATACACATTTTTTTAAAAATCTAAGCCGCAAGGTTTAGTAGTAACAATGATATAAGAACAGAAACAGTATTGTAATTGAATGAAACATATTTAACACATCCTAGGCCATTAACAGAAGGGCATATTGAAAATTAGCTGTCGATTCTTCAACTCTGCTTTTATACACATTATCGGTTAAAGCATTGTGTAGCACCCATAACTTTCCATCAACTTTGTCTAAACACTATAAAAATGGAATTTTATTAAGGGTCTGCATCTTTATTTAGTCAACACATATTACCTGATGAAAAATACTGTGCAAAACCTGATAAATCTATTACAAGCATCTGAAGAAAATTAGAGAGTGATACTCCACACATGCTACTTATCATACGGTTTAACAAGCATGACCACAACAAATAATCTCCATTCCAGCCCTGGACTCATGCCCTACATGCAATAGGTCTGACATTAGCAAGTCTAAGTGCACAGGACAAGGCTGATCTCACATAGCTCTCTGTGGGGCACAGAGAAGGGGTCAGAATTGACTTTTTTTAATTGAGCCAAAACTGAGGTGCATATGAGGCACATCTGTTGGCACATCAGTTGGAGAACCTGTATTTAATGAACCCATATTTGACGCAAATTCAGGTCGTAAAACAACAAGGCTCTAGTTCTCCCTTTTGTTGGAACGAACAAGCATGGGTATGTGCGTAGGTGCACAGTTAAATGTACAGTGTTGATTCAATGGTAACAGTTTATATGAGTCCAATAGGGGAACGTATGCACACTGTAAGAGTACATTTAACACTGAACATTAACATTTTACTGTGCGTGTCTTTATTTGAGTGAGTGTAGGTGCATGCAGACATACTGTGCACTTCGCTTACACATATACATTTTTATCCTGCAGAGACGAACCGGACCTCCGAGCCACAGCAGTGGTGTGATCCATCTCTGTGTCATGTGGAACTAATGAAGCTCCGGTGGAAAACTGCTGGAGAGTCCCGTTGCGTGATCTATCTCGGCAAGCCCGATCCATTACGCTGCTATAAATACCTTCATTGATTGTATCTGCGGCCGCCGCCCATGAGGGGAGAGCTGTGGGACGCCTGCACTTTGTGCGGGAAGAGGAGCACACGCCATCGCTCGCCTGCAAGGGCCGGACACCTCGAGCGGCCGCGCAGGCCCGACCCAAACTGCCTCCGCTGGTAAGAACTGGGCACCGGGAGTCCTGCTTTGGACGAGGGCACCGCGGTGTGTGCCCGGGGGACTGTCCCGGCGGTGGGTGTCTGTTTCACGTCCCCAGCCAACCCCCCCCACCCCCTCGCCGCGCAACAGTAATTGCAGCCCAACGCTGCTCGGAAACGGAGGGTGCAACATTGTTGCCGTGGCGTCTGGGGTCTACCGCCCCCTGCCCGTCCTGAGATGCCACCAGCTATTGTACACTCGGTGCATATCGGGGGGGGGGGGAAGGTGCAGAAAGAAGGCAAGGGTGTCGACCAAAGTTTGAAAAGTGCATGTTTTTTTTATTCTTTTCAGGCCAGGGACATTCCTTAAGTGGAAGCATGGACTCGGAATGGAGGCAGAGGGCAGGGAGGATTGTGGGGGATTTTCTCCTTATTCCTCAGGCTCTCGGAGGGACGGGCCCGGCTCAGGCCTGATTTCATCTGCTGGCAGCCGCCACGCGGTTCCTCTTTCCTCGTCTCTCTCAAGCACGAGGTCCCCTCGGGGAGCCCCCAAACAGCTGCTTCCTGGACCCCTGTTCTTATCAAAACTACAGAGCCGGTGACTTACAACTTAATGTGCCCCCGTGGGCATTATGCTGCTAAATAAGACTCGGGGAAATGACTGGGCTTGCTGGACGAAGGATTCTCTATTACCCTGCAGCGCGGTGTCGTCTGCTCGCGCATGTCCTTGGCCACCTGCACTGCCAAACACTTTCCCTCCCTTTCTCCTGCAGTTCCATTTTCCCTCCTGAGCTTTTCCTGTAGAATTTCAAATGAAATGAAAGCATAGGACAAGTTAAACAAGTTAAAGAAGTAAGGAAGTCTTTAGGGCCAGCTCAGGAGAGGTATCAGGGTAATGACCACAAGTACTGTTGCTCTAGTGCGAATGCATTGCAATTACGCTGTAATGACACTGCACTCCTTAGCACTCAGTGCAGTTCATTCCAGTTACAGGCTCACCTGACCAGGCTACAGTCGCACATTGATGATGTCAGCGATCGTGCATTTTACATGCAGTTCAGGAGGTCAAACTTTTATTTCACACGCGGCGCAAACGCGCCTCATTTCAGCGTGGGAAACAGTACTTCAGTGACACGAGGGAAAAGAGACGACTGTGTAGCGCTGGCATGATATCCTGATCTGACCGGTAGTCTTTGTAAATATATACCACCTGGCACCAGGCTATACTTATATAAGCTAAGAGCTACACGAGCAATAAACCAGTCCTGGGTGTGTGTGTGTGTGTGTGTGTGTGAACAGGCGGAAAACCAACCTTCCTTTGCTTTATGTTTTACTAGGTGCTTGGCTGGCTCCCAGCAGATGCCCTTTACTCGGCCTGCTACCTCCGGTAAACCCTGGGGACTGTTTACCGCCCAGGCAGCGCGCCAGGGCTATTTCCAGCGCAACGTTAGCTAGCCCTGCCTGTAATGTAGGCCGCTTGTCAGAGGCAGAGGAGAAGACGCATAGCTCGACCCTCCCAAGAAAAATATTTTCGCTATCTCTCCCTGTCGCCATGCGAACGGCACGGACGCGCGGAGAGGAGGGGGGGTGGGGTGGCGAGGCGTCGGCGTGGACCTTTTCACCCAGAAGTGCCCGAATCTCGGGCATCCCCGAAACCATAGAGGAAGCAGACGATTGGCCAGGGAGACAGGCTGCCAAAGAGGCCCTGTAGGTGACCAAGGAATTGCCCGTTTTTTGCCCGTCTTACAGCTACTGGGGCTTCTTCGATAGAAAATCTTCCTCTTCGTTGCCTGGCAGCATGATAGAGCCATAGCATACAATACAACAGCCCAAACACATATACACCTCCCCCCCTCACCAAACCACTGAGACTGCAGGGAAAGTTGGCGAGTTTGGAAAATGAATTCATCAGCTCAGCAAAAAAGTGGTTGGACATCATGGTTGGACACCATCCATGGCCAGTTCAGTATGTGCATGTTTACATTTGGAGTCTCTCTCTCTCTTTCTCTCTCTCTCTCAAATTCAAGTTTGAAATTCAAGATGCACAGCTGGCAGGAAATGCTCTCTTTTTCTCCCTCTCTGTACATTTGGACAGAGCTAAGTGAAGGTAAACACAGGGCGGGAGAGATGGTATCTCGGGCTGGGAAAGGTTATCTCAGTTTGGGATCTCCCTCTGATGTGGGAACGCCGCTCAAAGGAAAACAGGCCTGCAAATTGATTTTAGGGATGTTCACAGCCCCACGACCCCCACCCCCCACCCCACCATCTTTCAGTACCTGCTTCAAAGTCCCCCAACATCCCACTCAGCGCCCCTCCCCAACCACACACACATACTTGCACAAATGAACATATGATCCCCCTCACTCCCCCCCACCCCCCAAAAAAAACCCACTGCACGGTTTAATTTGCTATAACACACACAGAGAAAAATCATTTTTCAAGCTCTGGACAGCAGAGCTGTTCTGTGGAGCGGAGTCCATCTGAAAACATGTGGTAAGCCTTGTGGAATGTTTCAGATGAGTCCCAGATGTGGTCTGCAGACAGGCTTAACCCCTTACCTCCCCAGAGCGCCAGAGCGCGCTAGCCTGGCGATTGGGCCGTGAGACCAGGGGCAGAAAGCGGCGTCGCTCGCTGGCGAAGAGCACCGCGGCCCCCCTCCTTCAGCGGCGAGGCCGACACCTGAGCAGGTGAGGACAGGAAATCAGGAAGTAAACGCGCGGCGTCTCGCGTGCTCAGCACAGCTGCCGCGTGGAAATGAAACCGCTGCCACATCTTAGGGCAGCTCAAATGCAGAACCGAGAAATTCAGCGATGTTTTGTTTTAGATTTCATTTTCTAGCTACTGTACACCTTTGCAGCTTTTTTATGATAAGCAATGGCTTCTTACAAGTAAAGCTTGTTCCTTCTCCAGCAAGGGAACAATATAATGATAACGAAGATGATAATGATGATGATGATGATGATGATGATGATGATGATGATTATTATTATTATTGTTATTATTATTATTATTATTGTTATTATTATTATTATTATTATTGTTATTATTGTTGTTATTATTGTTATTGTTGTTCCTGTGCTGGTTTTACTTTTCAGTACCATCCCTAAAAGAAAGCTCTCAAGGCACAACAAGTACATTTACAAGCACAGATCTGTACTTGACAAATGATCAAAATCTGTGATGACAAACAATGATTAATCCATGGATTCCTTTCAAACTGTTCAGACCAGATTCAGTACCACAGCAAAACTGGAAAACTCTCTGCCCAGCGTAAAGCAGCCTGAAGTTATTAATTTTACTATCCTGAGGATTATCTGTTTAATGTGTTGTTGTTATTATTTTTATTAGGGCAGTAGGAGGCCTTTGTCATAATTGGGGGGGGGGGGGGTGTTGGCAGGGACGAGAGGAAATGGAGAGGTACAGAGCCAGTTGCAGTGGGGGTGGAGGCTGCGAGATGATGGATATCCCTTTGAGCTATGAACTAAAGTGACCCTCTCTCTCTCGCACACTCTTTCTCTCTGTCCTTCCCTCTCTCTCTCTATCTCTCTCTTTTTCTCTCTCTCTCTCTCTCTTTTCTATGCAATTACTCATTTCACAGCTATCTGCTACTCTCCACATGCCTTGTCCCGCTGAACTATGAGAAGCTAAGGCTGTAGGCAGGCAGGCAAAGCTGGAGGGCCGCCTCAGATCGAGCAGAGAGAGGAGAGCAAATGTAGGGTAAAAGAGGAGGAAGAGGAGGGGAAGAGAGGCTGGAGGAGGGGTGGGGGGAGAGTGAGTAGAGAGGAAGGAGGGATGAGGGGAGAGGGTAGAGGAGGGGAATAGAGGGGAGAGTAGAAGAAAGTAGAGCAGGGGAGGTAGAGAGAGCGGGGGAGGGGACCGGGAGAGGAGAGAAAGAGGGAGGTAGGGAGAGAGGAGGAGGGGAAAGAATTAGAGAGAAGGAGAGAGAGTGGAGGAGAGGAGAGAGGGGAAGGGGGAATGAGAGAGAGGAGGGATGTATAGAGAAGGAGGAGAGAGCGATAGAGAGAGGGGGAGAGAGAGAGTGGGTGGAGAGTGAGGGAGGTAGAGAGAGGGGGAGAGAGAAAGAGAGGGAGGTAGAGAGAAAGAAAGAGAGGGGAGGAGAGGGAGCTAGAGAGAGAGGGAGAGAGAAAGAGAGAGGGGGAGTGATCGAGAGATAGATCAGAGCTCTACATTTTGTGTATTCCATGTCTCTCTCTAGCTCATTCTATCAGAAAGGAAGAGGGAAGCTCCACATAAAAAAGGAGAAACATGAGGAGAAGAAAAGAAAGAAGGGAGAGAGAGAGATATATGGGGTGGGGTACACCCAGGTTTACTGTATGCCCTGTAATACGATCTCCCTAAATGTTCAAATACCTCCCCCCCCCCGCACCCAAACAGGACTAAAAGCCAATCTTTGCCGATGAATCACTGCAGGGGCTGTGGGTCCTCCCTTTCCCAGGAGGGGTTGAGGGTCTAGACCCTGTCCCAGGAGGGAGTGAGGGTTCTGAGCTTGTCTCAGGATGAGGGGGAGGGGGGTCTGGACCCTACCCCAGGACCAGGCAGGTCAGACCTTCAAAGAGTTGATCTTTATGTGTCTTTAATTTGCACCAGTGTCCAGCGCTCCAGGAGGCAGCCAGGTTGGGTTTCCTGGATTAGATTCCCCCCCACCCTCTTTCTCTCTGTTTTCTCCCTCTCATGCACGGGGTGGGAGGAGTGCACATGAAGGTGCAATTGCAGAGGGAACAGAGGATGACATGAAATGAAGGATGAGAAGAAGAAAGGCAGACCGAGAGAGGGAACTGCAGAATATATGGCAATATGAAGAGAGCCAATCAGACGGGGCGAGGAGCGATGGGGGTTGGGTTTTGAGTGAGAGAGACCGCTCGGACGAGGGGGGGGGGTCTTTGCGGACCTGTCAGGTTCGGGCCCTGACGCGAAGCTCGAACCGGTCCTGACCCGCAACGTTCCCCTCGCGCAAGCTCTCGCCCACCGCGCCGCATCCCTAATTCGGCCCGCTCGTCCCGTGGCGACGCCCGACCGCGATGCTCTCTCCTCGGCAGCTCGGTCGCAAAGGGGGCCCCGTCGCCAAATTAAATTTGATTGATTGATTGAAGGCCGCCGCGGCTGAGAACCGTGTGGCGCTACCGGCAGAGAGGAGATCATCCGTTAGAGGAAAGAAAGGGCAGCGGTGACAGGTAATACACCGGCTATAGAAGAGTCTGGGAGGGGTGTTGACAGAGGCAGGGGGGAGATGAATAATTGAGCATACCTGGCAACCTGTTTCAGTGTATTCTCTCCTGTCTTGTCTCTCGACCCACATTGCGGTGTATACACTGGCCGCTCTGTCTCTGCTGAGGCCAGGTTTGAGTATATCAGGCCAAAACATGGCCTGGTTAGTGCCAGTGCTCCATGTAAATCCCCCACCTGGGGCGGATGACGTCCAATCGGCCGGCCCCCACAGGAAGTGTGTCCGTCACCTGCATTCCAGGTGAGAGGCCCCGAAGAACACCCTGCACTCCCCCCCCCCCCCACACCCCCACCCCACTGCCCCAAAACCTCTGCATGCCCCCTTGCGCTCACCAGTCACCCGCGAATCACCGTTAATCAAGAGAGTCTGTCCTTTTAATTAGACGGCTCTGGGAAATAATGGCGCATTAATGAAATTTCAGCGCCAGGCAATGAGCTGTGGCAGCGGAAACAGGGCTAAATCACAAATCAATTCAAACAAATCTAATTACCTCCTAATTAGCCTCCAGAGGGCCTCGTCTGGAGTGGAGCAGAGTGCCGGGATGGGAGGAGAGTGCAGGTTTCCGACATGCCGCCCGGACCGTAGAAGCCAAACATTTTCAACCTGTGTAAAATATTTCTCTCACCTGTTTATGATATAACCTGATGCACAGAATGCATTACTTGTATTTTAGATTTCATATTCTGATGGATAAATATTTTCTATGATATTTTTATGAATAAATGTATTCTATGAACCCATACCGAAAAATCTGTACCGATTCAGGGGACAAATTTGTCAAGATTAAATGCATTAACTATAATATAGTCTATGTTTAATGTGTTTCAATATGGGTGATGTGGATTTGTGGTGTTGGAAGCACTGTCCACTCTAAATCACTGAGAATGGTAAGTTATTATGATGCCAATGACAATGACTATTATTAGTGCTAGTCCTAGTTGTAATAGAGGTCATATAATTATTGTTTTGTTTAATCGTTATTTCAACTAATGCACCGATTGTTTCCAGGCATTGCACTGAAATGTACGTGATGAAGTGATTTCCTCTGGTTTCATTGGCTGCCAGGTTGTGCCACGGGACGGCACACTGGTGATAGCGGCCCAACAGACAGGCGAACAGAGCCGATAGGTACGAGCTGGGGCGAGCACCGTGGAGCCCATGGAGGGGGGGGGGAGTTCCATTTCTCAAAAATCACCAGCGGGAGCAGCTGAGCGCAGCCACGCTCCGATGTCTTAAAGGCTGGTTAAAAAAAGAACAACCTGAAAAAAGAGAGAAATTCTCAGTGGAGACTGTGGGAGGGCTTTGGCCCGGCTGGGGCTGAAATGGCAGCTCATACAAACACATGCTTGCGCCTGTAAAATGGCTTCATAAACTGCAATTAAAACCCCGGGCACTAATTTAGTGGAAATGGCAGCCTATAAAAGCTGAAAGTGAGAGAGGGAGGGACTGAGAGATGGAGAGGAGGAGGAGGGAGGGCCCCTAACTTAAACTGACTTCATCTACTTCTTCTCCCTCCGTCACACTCTCCCTGGCTTTTGTTTCTCCCATCTCTTCCCTGTCTTCTCGCTCTCTCCTTTTCCTGCAACCCCTCAGACATCCCACGTCCTCATTAGCCGCTCGCTCACTTTTCATTTCCCCTCCTCTCCCTTTTCTCTCCTCCTTTTTTCCTCCCTCTCTTTTTTCCAGTCCCTTCTTTTCAGCGCTGTGCCTTGGCCCCCACGCGAGGCCGCCGTCTGAGCAGGGGAAACGGTGACAGACAGGCCGCCTGACGAAAGGCGTTCTCCGAGCCGCCTGTCAGAGCAGAGGATGACAGCCACCTGTCGGTGTTCGGCTGAGTGACACCCCGTGTGCACCCCCACCCCACGCCAAAGGCTGGTGAGCGCCTTTCATTTAACTTTGCAACCTTTGTCTCTGCCTGGAGGGCGGTTGTGTCAACGAAGTGGCGATTCTGACCAGTGATTACACTGAAAGTGCCAGCGTTCTACTGTTCCAGGTGACAAGGTGAGGGCACGGCTCACACCCCACACTCAACACCTCCTGCGCTTGAATAACACAGCACGGTGCTGGGGGTTCCTGCTGATTGTTAAAATGCGCTCCTGGCTTAGCGGAGCGATGACGTACCTGGCGTACATGAATCATTCCCTCAGCTGACTCTGCTCTATTTCATTCAGATTTGTCTTATGAAAAATGATACAGTTTAAAAGAAAGGCCTCTGGCATGCACAATTGCGACTTGGCCTCCAGAAAATGTACCTTTAAAATATATTAAAGTGCTCAGTGGGGATATGTGGTTTCAGGGCCTGGGCTTGGAAACATATTTCACCATTTAAGAGCAGGGCCTAGAATGGGACCAAGAGGCACACCTTTCCATTCATCTGACAAATGCAATGTTGGCAGCTGCTCTCTCTTACAGACCCTGCCAGTGGAAGTCTCCCATACATTCTTTGCTGTCTCATTAAGAGGATGAATGTCAGAAGAGAGCATTTTCTGCCTCAATATTTGAGTTTTTTTCCATAAGCCTCTCGATATTCTGGAGATTTAGTTATACCTCCTGATTTTCTCTGCTTTCTCCACCACACACACAAAAGCACTGCAGTTCCCCAGCTTGTGCTGATATACTGTAGCTTCTACCCCTACAGGGGAACACACTATGCTTTGGGTACCACTAGGCTGGAAACTCCCCAGGTCATGCTTTTGTGGTTCCTAAACTTTTTCAGCCAGGTCCTCTTTTGGTAATAGGAAATTCTTTTGTCTCTGTTGTCACTGTTGTCTCTCTGACCCTGGGGGGGCACACCACCACCTTGGGACCCACTGGTATAGCTAATTTTGTATCAGCCAGTGGGACTCCTAGCCACAATCAGAATCAGGATTTGTCTCCAAACTTGTGGTGGACCTGCTAACAGACCTCTCAGCCATTTTCTCACGCACAAGGAAAAAGACCTGAGTCTTCCACCCTTTAATCCTGGATGCTTTCAATCCCAGAAGCCAAGCTGTTTAACTTTCACCATTTTTAATTGCATATCGATCACAGTCGCAGGTGGAGAAGTCTGAGGACCAGAAAGATAAGGGGGCCACGGGCACCAGGAGTTTAAAATGCAACGGGGGCGGTTGTCACTGGCCAATAGACAAGGCTGGGAGATAATTGGGCCGAGAAGCAGGAGTGCAACCAATCAGGAGCTCGCTGGTGGAGCTGCAGCCGATATCCGTTATCCGCCTGTCACTGTGTGCGGTTCAGAGAAATCATGAGAAAAGTGTGACCAACAGGGAAAAAAACATCTCCAGCTTCCCGTTACCACTTCTACCGAGTGTCCGCCTCCCTGTGAGTTTCTGCCATAACACATCAGATTACTCCACCAGCCGGAGAGAAATAATACATCACCACTGTGCCCGATGATGATCAAACTGTGCTCCTCTAAGGGGAGAGAGGGTGAGAGCCATGCAGGAGATACTGCAAATAGACTCTATTTATGGCCTGTGTTTTTATTGGGGTTTTCTTTCTGTCAAACGCACTGGGGATAACGGTCCAATCAAGTGACAGCATTTCATTTAATGATATTTGTGATACAACATTTTTGACAGCGTATAATAGTCATAATAACAGAATGAATGAGACAAACCGAAGTAACAAATTAAACCTTAAAGACCTCAAGGCATCTTGGGCAAGTGCAGCTATTCGGCAAATTAAAGATATACATCACGTATAAAAAGCAGTTGTGTAATGGATTCGTAGCATGCAGCTCCTGTGTGCGCCTCCTGAGTTTAACTGCTGAGGTCGGGTGAATTCTGACAAGGTCGTCACGTGCCGAGTATCAGCCAGAAAACATAAGGAGGAAGCAGGCACTCGAGAGCCATCCATTACGGAGGGTGAACAGGAAGTGAAACCTGACTTTTTTCGTGATGGAAGTGTGAGAGGCACAGGCTTTTTGCAGCCAAAATGGGGACTAATCTTGTTGCCATTATATTTGTGTTTCCTGCACCATTAGGACTCTCATTAAATCAACCCCTATGCCCACCCCAAACCCCCCCCCCCCCCCCCCATACCCATCCACTGCTTTGTAAGACTGCTGTACCAAAGAAGTCACAAAAGCACTGTCCTACAAGCTAAGCAGTGTTGTCAACTTAAAGCATCACCTTATGTCATAATCTTATGATGGATACTGTTTGCTGTTCATTTTTTCATTCGCAAGAATGCTGGACACTGGAAAATGCCTGATGGGAATTTAACAGATAGGAAAGACGGTCTGAGAGAGATGGCAACTGCCTCAGTGTTAAAATGAATGGACAAAGTATTCAGGAAATTATTACCTGAATTTTTGGGGGTTGGACTTGGCCTTGATGTTGCTTGCGATCATCTCACGATTTAAGACAAGTCTTCCTCTTCCGTGAAGAATAAAAGAAAGGTATTTCAAAAAGCCTTTTTCTCCTTGGTCTCAAAAATAGCTTTTTCCTCCTCTAACCGACAGGAGTTTTCAGGAAGTAATGTTTTCTCCTGTGCAGAATATCCAATGGGTGGCATCTCCATTAGATGCACCACAAGCTGCTGGATAGTGCAAGGCAATAAATCATTGTCAATGGGATGGTATCCCTGGCTTTCAAAGGTACATGTAAGCCACTTGTTTATACTTCTTTTTGGCTTGGGGCCACACCACTCCACTCAAACTGTTTATGGCATTACTGTGAATTATGTTGTTTTTTTTTTTACCAGCATACCTTTGTTCAATTTTAGGACTACCATATCTGACAATTCTAACATATTTTTTAACTTATTGATGCACCTAAAACATTGTGTGGTCCATGGTTTCAAAAAAGGACACCGGAAGATTCAGAACCTTGACAAATTGTACTTTGAAATACAATTACAAAGCAAAATGTGATGTTGAGAGAATACTGACAGGCAGGCTTGTTACCATTTACATAATATTTATTCAACACAGCAAGTATACACTACTCTCCTACTGGCATGCAAACACTGGCATGTTTTTATAGGGAAACAGCAATTCTGGAATTCAGGTTTTTATACATGAAAAAACTCTGAATACCAAGAACATTGGAAACCAAACCCAACTTACTCAGGCCTTACAACTCTACATATCTATGCACTAAATGTGCAGAAGTTAGCTTAGCCTACACATAGCAAAGCACATTGTGAAGCCCTGCGGCATTGTATTTTAGTTATTCATTCTATTATATATTCTGGTGCTTTGTAAAAGGTTGTGAAGGCTGTCATGTTGGAAATGGAGAAAAAGAGAAAACAGTTCTTGTGTGTAAAGATATCTCAGTGAGAGGCGGTGATTTTAGCAAAGTAATGTTTCTGACATCTAGAATTATTTGGCAGTGGGAGAGAAGCGAGACGACATACAACAATGCTGCTCTGCAGACTGCAGTATGGCTACAAGAAGGCTAATCTCTCATCACTGCTACAGGAAGGCTAATCTCTCGCCACTGCTACAGGAAGGCTAATCTCTCCCCACTGCTACAGGAAGGCTAATCTCTCCCCACTGCTACAGGAAGGCTAATCTCTCCTCACTGCTACAAAAAGGCTAATCCCCCCCAATGATCACCTTAATAAAACCAATACAGTTATTAGTTAGACAGGTGTAAGGATATGCAACCTTTCTTTCCCATTGGTGATGGTCAATTCATATGGTTGCCATAGTATTGGTATATTACAATACACAGCATTTATATATTACGTGTGTCCCAATACACGCTGATATATTCACGAGAGTATTACCTTACCCTAATAATGCAGGTCTACGCAGCCCCTTGGTCACCTTACATTACACAGTCAGATTAATTTCTGTATTTGTTTTATATTATATTTCACAGCACTATATGTTCTAGTAATGAATGCGCACAGGTGTTTTCAGGCTGTATAAACAGTGTTTTTTTGCTTCTGCCGAGAGGGAAAGAAAACATGTATTGAATTGCTTGATGCTGGCTGGCATCCAGAATGACTAAGCGGGTCAATTGATAATGATTACAAACACAAGAGTAGAGATTTACACCGTACGGCCTGCTGTAAGTTTAGCAAGCATTTGGGCTTCAGTAGTGAATGCATTTATTTAGGAGCACTCCTCTCAGGATTCAGTTAACTCTTGTCTGATCGTTTTTTTTTGCTTGTTTGTTTATGTGAGCAAGACACAAAATGCTTAAAATGATAGATTTGATGTATCCTTGATTTGAAATATCAGCCTTCAATATAAGTGGGTTTGCCAATGGGTTTTTGGATTGGGGTTATTTGTCTGGGATCCCCAGTGAAATCCTCACCCTTCTGTCAGTTAGGCAGCTGACCCACATGGATAGGGGAAGATCTTTAGACGAGGCGAACATACGGACAGACAGAGCACACTGGACAGTGACAAGAAAGGCTACAAAATCAAGGACCTCCCTTACAGAAAAACTGGGAATTTGCTAATAGAAAATTCCTACTGTACTCTTGCATAATTAAATGAAACATGTGAGCCAAGTGTAGCAGTTTATTAGAAGCGAAGGATGTTTTGCAGGCTCCAGATGAGGCGGCAAGAGATTAAGGCTGCGGCGGCTCGCATTTAATTGGTTGGAAAGGTGCCACCAGCAAGCAGAGGGAACGAAACTACAAACAGCAAGAAGAGATAGAATAGTGAAGTGAACAAAGAATTATTATTACACTCAACCTCATACACACACACACACACACAAAGTATCCAGCAGCCTACTGAATGCAAAGGGAGGCCGCTGACTCGGTGTATCGCAGGAAAAAGGAGAAAGTAAACGCTTTTAATGAACAC
The DNA here is from genome assembly GCF_018555375.3 of Anguilla rostrata. Classification (NCBI taxonomy): domain Eukaryota; kingdom Metazoa; phylum Chordata; class Actinopteri; order Anguilliformes; family Anguillidae; genus Anguilla; species Anguilla rostrata. The sequence goes on along the minus strand of NC_057949.1, from coordinate 16,267,054 downwards.
AGGTTTGAACAGCCAGGTTTCATGACCCAAGTGGGCGGGGCCATGAGGTGAATGAGGAGGGGGGGGGGGGGGTTGGAATCCTCTCCACCTGCAGACACCTCTGCTGAGGGGGCCTCTCTGGAGACATCGAGTCACAGGAAGTCCACTCAAGGTGCCCCCTTGGCCTCAGCAGGGACAGCTTTCAAAGCCACAGGGTGCAGAACCATTTCTGCTTAACCTCGCTTCCACAGCAATCGCACTGATCAACCCAAGCCCCATATAGACCTGGACAGGTGTCACTGACAGGTGTTTACATGCGGAAGGACCATTGTGACCAGACTGGGGTCTATTCTGCCTGACCACCTTCACAGGTGAACAGGGAGGAGTCAAGTTCACATTTCTTTGAGGTGTCAACACAATCAAAGTGACAGTTGTTTCGGAGTCAGTGAGACGGATTGTTGCTCTGAGTCCACACTTACCAGTGAGAAATACCACAAGAGAAATCCCTCAAAAGGGGACACGGTTGTGATCTACTGTGAATCCAAAAACCCATTCCCTAAATTCTCTCATGGGAGCATTTATGAGCGGAATCAAGGTTTCATTCCATAGGAAGCACCCAAAAAAAAATGGGGACAGCTGCCAATTCCCCGCAGACTCTCCTCCTGTCATTTGACAAAACTCAAAGTTTTTTTGTTTTGTTTTCTTTTTGTGTTTTTAGCACACACTCCCCCCCCCACCCCACCCCCCACCCCCCCACTCACTCCAATATTTAGACTGCAGCTCACTGAAGCATGAAGCCATGAAGGTTGGCTGTCATCTTGCATTACGGTGAGCGGACTGCAGCGACATTTGGGTGGAAAGACCCAGAAGGAGGGCAGAAAAGGTTGTTCTGCAGCCCCTCCAGAAAATGGACCAGGGGTTGCTGGTAGGGGGTGGCAGGGGGCTGCTGGGGGGGGGGGGGGTTGTCCTTCTTCACCTCAGTGAACCAAAAGTAACATGATCGACTGCACCAAATGAAAAAGTTTTGTGAAGCCAACCAAGGACAGGACAGAAAGAAGAACATTTCAAGGGCCCATATTATCATATAGGCTCTGTTACTTTCTTCTGTTTCTTCTTTCTTTCTTTTCCAGTGCCCCCCCCCCCAACCTCAATTCGTGTTTCTTTATTCTCTTTTGGTTTTACGTCTTTCTTCCCTTTTTTGACGACTTGTCACCACCTGCGAGAGCCATGATTTCTGCATTTTCTCTCTTTTGTTCGGGACAGATTCCCAGGGCATTTTCCATGACAAAACATTCAAAGCTGAAACGCAGGCACAAGCGGAGCCTCTGAAATTCTCAAACACGACCCTTTAAATGTGGCTTTTCACCCCGGAGAGGCTATAAAAAAAGGCAAGCAGGCAGCCATCCATGTCCTTAAAATACAGGAACATCCAATTTTAATCAGCTGGGGGAAATATTCTCACGGCATACGCTTGCCTTTGAAGTCATAATTTGTTAATTTGACTTAAATGAGAGAGCAGTTTTTCTGAGCCATCAAACGGGGCTTTGTGCCTGTCCATTCTCAGATTGGGACCGTTAATTTCACCGGTAATCTCCAGGTCCTTCTGTCTCCAAGACCAACATGGCGTTAGCGGTTCCTCCCACGCTCCCCCCACCCCCCACTCCCTCCCAAATTCCCTCCACCCACTCCAACCCCCCCCCCCCCCACACACACACACACACATACACACACACACAACGTCAGCCCACTTCCCTCCACCTCTCACGCAATGTTGAGTCTCAGCGCTCCGACTGCGGTCGCTCCTTCCTGATGTGTGATTGGTGCTGAGCTGCGGCTGTCGCTGAAGGGAAGTGAAACCCGGGAGGTCCCTTTAGGTCTGACCGGAACACGCTGCCTGGGGCCCTGGCCTGGCCGCTCGGAGCACGTTTGCCCCGCTGGGGAGGGCATCGGGGGGGAGCACAGAACAGGACTCCCATTAATGTACAGCTGCATTCGGCTCTCCCGTCACGGCCTTGCTGAAGAGGAGTGGGCACGTGGAAGTCTTTTCAGGTAAGGGGCTGACGTCCGCTGGTAAGGGAGAGAGAAATGTTCCGTCTTTATCTGCAGCCTACAGGCTCGAAGGGAGTACTGCAACAGGGAACATTCAAAACGTCAAATGGTTTAAGGACGATTCCTCAGTGTTTATCACAGTGGAGGGCGTAGAAAGTAATTCTACTGCACATGCAAAATCAACTGTCATCTTACAAATATCTAGTATAGTTCATCAACTGAAGACAGCTATTCTGAGCTGGCAAGGGCAACGATGGCATAGATTCAACGAACATTTCACTCCAAAAAAGGGACATTTTTGCTTTATCGTCACAACCATCAAAAATAAATAAACCCACCAAACTGCTTTAAAGAAAAATTCTATTTTTTCTTTTATTTGTCAGTCAAAAGTATGGACAAATTGATTGAATCCAGGCCATGGGTTTGTGACGTATTGAGAGCAAGTCATGGCCCATGCAGATCTTTTAGAGATCAGCCAGATCAGCAAAGGCTTCGTCTCGCAGTGAAGGAACACACGGTTTCAACTCAGCCATTACAACAGGTGAAAATAAAATTACACACTGCACTGTGGCTGCAGTTCAAATATTTACATCTTTGATTTTTTTTCTGTTTGGCGCTACCTTGCCTCGTGAAAACTGCTTGACCCGGTTTTCACACGTTCACACTTCCTCCGCAAGTCTTGCTGTTTGAAATTACATGTCGCTGCATAACAATCCTTTGTTGTTGTGTTATCTTGTACCTTTCTGTTGCCCTGTTTGCCTCCAGAAGTCATTACCATTGTGGTTTAATACTCAGTTTTACTTCCCTACGGTACACCATTACAGTACTGCCACAAGACATACATTCAAAATAATATGATTCTCACACTGACACGGAAGATAGATATAAACTTGAAAATATGTGCACCCACCCACGCGTGGACACACACACACACACACACACTAAAATGTTCAGCGTTAAATCAACTCTTACAGAGTACATACGGCCCCTGTTGGACTCAAATATACTCTGTTAGAGTTGAAATAGCACTGGACATTCTAGTGCCCCTGAGGGACTGCAGAATAATCAGAGGGTAGAGCTTGTCTCTTCTCGGTGTGATTAACCTCAGCCATCACTGCGTCCGGCCAATCGATCGGAGCGAGCAGAGGCTGAGAGAAAAGCTACCAGCTCCAGGCCTGATCAATCCGACATATTGATCTAACACGGTGTGTGTGTGTGTGTGTGTGTGTGCGTACGTGTGCATGTGTGTGTGTGCATGTGTGTGCGTGTGTGTGTATGTGTGTGTAGAGGGATGACCGGACTGTGCAGTCCAATCACAGACCTCGATGCGTTACTTTGCTCTAAGGCAGATGGAAAGCTACCCTGTGCTCAGCGCTGTCAGAATGTCACATCTGCGCTGCAGCCATGTTACAGCGTCACCACAACACCACGGCCTGTCATCAGCGTAAGGACGGTCGTCTTGTTTTAACTGGCAACCTGCTCTGGCATGTGGACCCGCCGCCCTCCCCTCCCTTCAAATCTGCTAATTAAGGGTTGCCAGTGTTCCTCTTTACACCTTATTAGCTGTAGCGAAAAAGAGAGAGAGAGAGAGAGAGAGAGAGAGAGCAAGAGAAGGAGAAAGAGACAGCTAGAGAGAGTGCAAGAGTGGGAGAGAGAGGCAGAGAGTGAGAGAGGGAGAAAGACAAAAAGCGTGAGAGATAATGAAAGCGAGAGAGGGAAAAACAGAAAGAGGGAGAGAGAGAGAGAGCACATGACTGCGCAGAAACCTCAGGAGCGGTCAATTACACTGTCACGAATGGGAAATGTTGTAAGATGCTCTCTTTTATGGGTTTAAGGAAGAACAATCAAAAGCACATGAGGCTTCTCCTTCCTGTAATATCCCACTGATCTCCTCTGATGTGGGGTACGGATGACATCACTCTTTAGATAAAAGAAAGAGCCGTTAGCAGCTTTACCAAAAGAACTTTGGTTAACTCCCAAACTCTCAAAAACAGATGCAATGGTAAGTAGAATAGTCACTGGCGTCCAAACGTGGCCTTCTGAGCTGTTTTCATGTGGCCACTCGTATAATTAAAAAAAAATATTCCAGAGCACCTTATATATTAAACCTTGTATAATTTCGCTTTTCAGAAAATGGTGTGTTATAGCAAAATGCAATGTAATGCAATTCAACTTGGAATGCCTTACAAACCTATATTACTTTTCTCCTATTTTGTTTTTTTTTCATAAATTTTATTTGCATTATACATTCCCATAAAATCTATAAGGTGCCTGTCAGTATAGACTCAATAACCTGTTGGGACGAGACGAGAATTTCAGAAATTCAGTCCAAGAAGTAAATATTGCCCAAATGGCCAATCAAATACAGAAGAGAGCCTTTTGGCCCAAAAAGCTATTTAAGACTATTATAATATTCTTAGACATTCTGCCAATACAATAAAGGCTTATAATACAAGATAATCCTCCAAATTGCGCATGTTATGGAGAAAGGAAATTATCCAGTTGAGCAGGCAAAATTATGACGTTCGTTTGTCAAAGTTTGTATTTTCGCACAACCACATAGAGTTTCCTGATACGGAGGGGCGCCGACAAGAGACCAAAGAAAAACTACGGTGCGGGATTTTGCGGTTGAAACGAGCGCAGTTGGTCCCAGCGCAGGAAGTGACACTTTGACCTAGTTGCAGCCGCAGAGAGCGGCGGCGGTTTGGAGGGTGGTCAGCATTTGGTGACCTTCCAGCGGAGAGCGTTAGCGCGTTGGGGCCGCCGCGGGCCAACGCCGGGGAAGAGGAAGCCGTCGGCCCCCTCTGAGAGACCCTGCCTGCCGGGATGGCCGGTCCGGATGGGACACCTCGCATCCTCTCCCTTCCTCCTGGAGCCTCGTGTAATAATCATTAAAAAAACATTTTTTAAACGTGAGGTCAAAGTTCACCGAGGGGGATTTCCTTGAAAACTTAAACTGGCTGGGCTGGATGGACTCGGCTATCCCAGGGCAGATGTCCTGGACGAGCCTTATAAATGTTTGGGACATCGATCTAAAATCTTTCCCTGGGTTCGGTTTTCAGGGAAATGCCCTGGGCGTCATTTAAGTGGACTTGTGAGATGGAAGACATAAAGGTCACGTCTACGCAGGGGGGGTATCTAAGGGAGAGAGTGAAACACAAAACCAGCCTGGCTCCTTAAAAAAAAAAACATACGCAACTGTGGGCAGAAGCCCTGGGTCAGGAGTTGGGCCTGGGCCTGGGCCAGGTCAGATTTAATGTGGAGAAGCCTTGGGATGGAGTGGTGCGTAGAGGAACATGCATGGACTTTCTAAAAAAGCACAAACGTTCAAATGTATTCAAAAATATATGAATTAATTGCTGAATTTCATGCCAGAATTTGATCAATACTGGGCTGTGTTAATTGTGTGTTATGTCCACAATACTGCAAACCATTACTAAGTTAGATAACTCACATAGGTACATTTTATTTGAGCATAAGCATGAACGCAGCCAAGTTGGGAAAACTAGACCAGGTCAAAACCTAGTATATGGCTAGACCGGGCAACAACGGTGTAACTTCATAACTAGGCCGACCAATGGTGTAACTTCATCACTCAGTCACTCAGTCAGTCACAGACATTCGTGTTTATAGGGCTGGCCCTGCTGTTGCGGTCCAGCCAAAAATAGATAACAGTAAAATTGTCATGCATTTTAATATTTTTGCTGTGCATGTGTACCTGCATACCATTTATGTCAACCCCTGTTCCTGTATCAGAAGGGGAGAGGCAACAAAGACATACTATAGTGGAATAGAGTCCACAAGTAAAATTATTCCCCTGGTGACACAGCCCTTACTGCAGTAGTCTGAGTGCACGGGTGAAATTATTCCCCGGGTGACATGGCCCTTACTGCAGTAGACTGAGTGCGCAGGTGAAATCATTCCCCGGGTGACATGGCCCTTACTGCAGTAGTCTGAGTGCGCAGGTGAAATTATTCCCCCGGTGACACGGCCCTTACTGCAGTAGACTGAGTGCGCAGGTGAAATCATTCCCCCGGTGACACGGCCCTTACTGCAGTAGTCTGAGTGCGCAGGTGAAATCATTCCCCCGGTGACACGGCCCTGTGTACGGTAAAAAAACAGCGGTGAGCAGTGACTCATTACATACATCTGCTCAGATAGCAGAGAAACAGATGTCTGACTACAACGTGGAGGTAGAGGGGAACAGAATCTGGAGAAATGAGTGTGTAGAATGAGAAAGGAAAGAGAGGGACAGAGATAGAGAGAGGTATAGCGCACCATTGAAAGGATATCCCTGATTTTATCCATCTGGTGGGGGAAAAAAGCGGAAAAAAAACAAACAGACCGCAGGGATAGAGACATAACATAAAATCGGTGGGGAGGAGAGGGACAATGCGACTGAACCTTGAGCCGTGGCACTTTATGATCAACGTCCAGCGTCTTCCTACAGACTATGAAACTGCAAACTCCCACTTTTCCTCCAGGTCCTCCCCCCTCCCCAAACTCCCACCCAGCTCCCCACATTAGACTTAAAAGGGCAGGGGGGCTGGTGAATGTGTTTTTTATGTGGGGGGTGCGTGGGGGAGGGGGACGAGGTAAGATTTATTTGCTGCTGTAGGAAAACTCTGGCCCCAGAGCAATAAATCTGTCAAAGGAGTCTAGCCAGTCCAACAGGAAACATGCAAAAGAAAGTGAGAGAGAGAGAGAAAGAGAGAGAGCAAGAGAAAGCGGGACAGGGAGAGAGAAAGAGAGAGAGAGAGAAAGAAAGAAAGAAAGCAGATTCATAGTTTGGATATAGTTTGAGCATTGACATTGGGCTGAGGAAGCAGTTTAAGGTCCTGCTGTAATCTGTTGACCATTTGTTGCTGCGGCAATACAGGTCCACCTATCACCACCCCTGACTTCCCCCCCGTCCAGCCCCCAGCACCCAGCCCCCATACAGAGCCCCTCTCTTCAGCTCGAAACAGGCATGAGGCGAGACCTGCTCCCTGACTGTTTTGTGCCTTCCTTCACCTCTCCAGTGGACAGGACGGGATAAACCTCACACAGTCATGTACGCGCACACGCACCCCCGGGCGCCAACACGCTCATGAATACACAGATATCAGCTACTCTGGAAGAATGGCTTACTGTCAAAGTGCGTACGAGAGTAAGAGCAGCTCAACAGTTTCTAGGTCACGCTTGTGCGTTGCGTTAGCAGCAAATTCCAGTGAACGCGTTCCTGTCGGAAGTGTTTATTCTCGTGCACACGCGCGTGCAGTGTTATGGATGCGGTTTCGTGGTGGGACAGCTAGTGAATGCGAGCCCAATACTGGCAAGGGGGAGTCGCGCATGCATGTAGACAGTGGGGTAGCTTTGTGTTGGATGTGAGCTATATGCTCCTTTTTAAACAAGCTTGTGACCAAATCCCACAGCTCCTGCAAGCTCTGGGGTGGGGGCTGTTGCGGGGATTGTGAGTGCTAGCCCCCCCCCCCCGCCCAGTACAGGGCTATACATTGGCTTGTCCGCTTACAGGACCACACAGCGTGGTAGCCCCAAAACAACAGCGCACATCCCTTGCTAGGGATGTCAACGCACCCTGCCACCCCTCAAACGCCCACTCCCTCCATTTCCTGTTGTTTTTCAGTTCCCATCCCCACCTCCAAACACCAAATGGAGCCCCAAGCCGACGGAGGCCCCTTCTCCGCCACGCCCGATTACCGACGCGCGTCGCGCTCGTCCTCGCTGCCCTGGCCCACATCTCGCCGAAAGTGGACCGTGGCACCGTTTCAGCAGGCCCCCCCGAGGGGGGGGTAGGGGCTAATTGAAAAATGTGGTTGGGGAGGAGGAGGAGCCTGGGGACTTTTTCTAAGTGGAGCGAAGCAGAGGGAACGGAGGCCTTTTTAAAAATTCCCCAGGGCGCAATGTCATAGCGCTACACACGCAAGCAAGCTTCCAGCCTGGGCTCCTCGACGAGGTTATGTGAGGTTATGACGAGGATTGACAGGATGTCAGAGTTGTGGGCAGAATGTGACAGGAAGTGGTGGATAATGCAGAAGGGGTGTAGGTTACAGTCTGCTGCAAGTGACTGGTAGTACGCTGGCACTTTGCTTTGAGAGGGAAATGAACACAACACCCTCTAGTTAACAGATTACTGTCACTGTTTCTCAGTTTCAAACTGAGCAGTAAGACAGCAAAAAAAAGCCAATCAGCTGGCTTCAGGCAAGCAAGTCTGCTCCCATCCCTGCTGTCTGGAAGCTTCAAAAAAAAGTGTGTATGTGTATATGTGTGTGTGTGTGTGCATGTGTGTACATGTATACCTGTGCATGGGTATGTGTGTGTACGTGTGTGTATGTACGTGCATGTGTGTGTGTGTGTGTGTGTGTACATGTGTGTGAGTACGTCAGGAAGAGAGATCATGAGTCATAACCACCATTTCATGATATTTTTTTCAATTTGCAATAGGCTCCTCAGAATTTTGAAATCCACATGAATGAATGCTGTTCCTTTTGTCATTGAATATCCTGGTTAATTGTGTCCAAAGTAATTTCTCCCTGAAAAAAATGCTTTTATGCTGTGAATATTGAGAATATCAGCCACTTGGGTGGTGTTGGGAGAGGCAACAGCCTTTAAATCACTCACTCCAGCCCTCTTCCTCGTGTAGAAATGAATTTATTCAGTATGTAGAGGGCACAGCAGGTAAGCACTTTAATAGAGCGAAGAAACTGTTTAGAAGTGAAAGAAGCTGGTGCTAAATTGACATCCAATGTTCACAACATACCGGCTCTCACCATAACGCGAACTGAAAACACAGCCATGCAGGATGGTTCTGTGTGAATGAGGTTAGTAACACCACACTTGTGACCTTCACTAACCCCTTGAATGCCGGGTTGTGCCATGACTTGGCACAGCTCACTTCTCAGAGGGTGGAGTGAGAAGCCCAGACTCAACGTTGGCCCCGCGGACTGTAGGGTAAATCGGGGGCAAATGTCACAACTCCCCGATGTTCAAAACCTGCCTTTGTTTAACTCCGCATAGCATTTCTGTTAACGTGGGCAGGGGGATGCAATGGAGGGGTGGGGGTGGGGGGGGTGTGTTTTAGGAGCGCACGCACGTTTTTTGTACAGGGGAACTTGTTGTGGTGACGAACGCGAGCACGGTTTTTGACAGAAGAGGGAAGCGAAACTTGGAAGCCGCGGCCCGTCTGAGAGCTAGCAGGGCTCCCGCCCACGCCGTCAGCTCGACAGGGATCTGACGCCAGAGGGGGGCCAGCGGAGGGCCACAGGGGCGACGCCCGCCGTCGGTTAAGCAAGAGCCGGATCGGCGCGTCAACGGCGACGCCGGGCCCCGGCACGGAGGCTCTTACGCAACGCGCCAGACGGCAGCGATGAGAACAAACAGGAAGAAGGCCTACCAAAGCCTGACAAAAACATGGTGCACTGTATTTCCTGTGCTGTCCGGAGTAACATGGAAAACCGACATGCCCCTCCTGGCTTCGGTCAAACTGCACACGTCGGAGGTCAAAAGAAGGCACGTCACGTGAGATGGGTCCTGACTTGGCTGTCGAGCCGGAAAGCTTGAGCTACACGTCTGCCCTGCTTAGAAGCCTTCTGGTGGGCAGGATGGATGTGAAAAATGTCCTCCCCCCCCCCCAGTCCATGCTGGGACAGGGTAATGGTCCTAACAGGAACACGGTTACAGCGGGACAGGTGTTTACGCCCATAAAGCCAATAAAGATACAATAAAGAGGCCGACTGACAAACAGAAGGTTTGTGGTTCGATCCCTCACGTGGTCCGATGGCTGTATTCCAGTTGTGGGCTATTAACCGGAGTTGGTGACTGGTGTTACACCTACGGTGCCCCCCAACACTGTCGAAGTGCCCTTGAGCAAGGCACCAAACCCCATACCCACTCCAGGGGCGCTGCAGTCTGAGCTCTCTGATAATACTGTGCAAGTATGCAAGGGCACTATGAATGAAGGGGGCTCATGCATGTGCGTGTATCTAGGAGAGATATGCAGGGGAAATAATTCCAGTTACCTTGTGTCAACAGGCAATAACGTGATCTTAATCATTCCTTACTGTAAACTTGATCATTTAACAGGATAAATGATTCTTATGTTAATATGGTTATTTGTACAAGTCCCAATGTGATTTGTGTAGCATTAAAACACATGCACATGCATGCCTATGCCCATATGCTGAATAATCATAAGGCAAATATTTAATACTCAAAAAGGCAAGTGTTTAATATTCACTCATTACCCACTTATGACTCATTTGCACTTGACCTCAGGAGCACTGCCTCTCCCTCCCCCTCCCCCGATGTTCTCTCAACAGTGACACAGAGACAGGAAGGAAGGGTGACACACAAATACGCACACAGTCACACTCGCACTCGGTGCCAAACAAGACAGGAAAGGGCTCCAAAATAAACCACTGTCATCCTCTCACCCACTCAGTCCCATAATTCCCCTCTCTGCCTGCTCTGAGCCACGGTGCAAGACTGACACCATCCAGCAGGACATGAAAGATCAACAAGAAGGGTTCTGAGAAAGAAGAGGAGGGAGAGGAGGTCAGGGAAAGAGGAGGAGGAGGGGGCCGGGTACAGAGGAGTAAGAGGAAGAGGAGGAGGTCAGGTACAGAGGAGGAAGAGGGGGAGGAGGAGGTCGGATACAGAGGAGAAAGAGGAAGCTGGGTGCAGATGAGGAAGAGGAGGGTGGGTACAGAGGAGGCCGGGTATGTAGGAGGAAGAGGAGATTGGGTACAGAGGTGAAAGAAGAGGCCGGGTATGTAGAAGGAAGAGGAGGAAGAGGAGGCCGGGTATGTAGAAGGAAGAGGAGGAAGAGGAGGCCGGGTATGTAGAAGGAAGAGGAGGAAGAGGAGGCCGGGTATGTAGAAGGAAGAGGAGGAAGAGGAATGAAGCGGCCGGACTGTCTTTTCTGCACTGGACTCGAGACTCGCCTCCCCCTCAGGCTCCCTCTCATCTCTGAGGGAGCCCCTCCCAAACAACAACCTTCCTGTGACACCACGGCAACCTTATCGCATTACGACAAAACTGAGATGAGAACAGCCTGTGTTAGCAGGACTGGGCGTAGGAGATCTGCTCGATAAGGCTCAGGGAAGCACTTTCACATCACATGCATATATTTCCTTAACAGCCTCTTCTGTGAGCCTTTCAAAGGTCATTATAGAAAACGACACCAAGTGCAAATGACAAGGACTGTTACCAAGCTGGCACACAATGTCATTGCTTTTGTGTTTTTACAATGCTGCACCATGGTTGGTGGTGAATAAAAATATGGTAGTAAAGTTTTTTAAGTTTTTTTTTTTACAACATTTCCTTTCGAGCACTTCACACCACTTAACAACTAAGTCGTAAATTAATTCCGCAGGAAAATGTTTTAAGGATGTGTTTGCGACCTGACGAAATGAAGCAAACTCGACAGATTCCTTAACTTACAATAAAGACGCCACAGGGGCAGAAGCACCAGAACAGAGCCCGCGGTAACACTGCTGATGTTTAGCACAAAGCTGCTCAGACACAGAGCTCACTCACACTCCAAAATACACAAACACGAAGAAGACCAATCCTCCCTTCACTGCACTAATACCCTCCCCTCACAAACAGACAAGAGCTTGGACAGCCTGATTAAATCCCTGGCCTTTGATCTTCAATCACAAATAAATTGTCCAAGTCTTCTTGCTCTTCCCAAGCAGATTTGGGAAATTGCTGAGCAAGACAAACACATACACACACACACACACACACGCATGCATGCATGCTCACACACACGCACGCACGCACGCACACACACTCCATTAAAATGTCCTTTATATTACTGAGAAGGACTGACATGTAACATGTGTTGCAGTCAGCAGCTGTCTTTAATAGGTGGGGTGAGGGGGGTTAGCGATGGGAGATATCGTTAGCCTGCTGCACTGGCTCCTCGGAGCTAATGGGTCGATTTCTCCCAGCCTGGCATGAGTCAGTTCAGGTTGGGAGACATAGGGAGGATGCCTGTAGCAGGATGACAGATATGGATGTACGGATTATGTGGAGGGGGGGTGTGGGAGAAAGGAATGCACTCTGTCCACATTACAGTGAGCACAATTGTTTTTGGCAGAAGGTTGGCCATCAGATCAAATTCCCCACAGTCAGCCTCTCATCTTATAGACACAGTCCAAGTGAGCCAGGCCTCAATCAGGTTGCCGTCTTCTTTGTGTGGGTGTGTTGCCCCTTTTTTATTTTCTGAATTTTTAAAATCAATTTCTATCCCATTTCCTTTTAGAAGGACAAATGTGCGTTTGTGGGCTTGTCCCATTCCCGTTTCTGGAGACAACTAGTATATAAGTTCCACACTACCAATGTAAGCTGCAAAGGCTGAATTTTAAGCGTATCACAACAAAAAGAACATTGTGGACTGTGCAGCTTTTTTTTTTTTTTTCAAGGAAACATAAACTGGGAAAAGACCCAGACAATGGAAGCCAAAGAAAACTTTAGCAAAACGAGGCCGATGTTCAGGGTTTTTCAGAGGTCTGGTGAACCTCCCAGTGCTGGTTGGATGTGGAGCGAGGAACGTGAACGCAGACCAAAGCGACAGTCACAGTGAAGGTCTGCAGGGACTTGAGCTACAGACCGCAGGCACATGGGCCACTGCTTCTGTAATTTCAAAACTCCCGGCATAAGGAAGATCCCTTCACCCAGAGAGAGACAACACCTTTCACCAAGACTCCTGATACATGTGCTGGGGGGGGGTGGGGGGGTGACTGTGCTGTGGGACATTGACACAATAAACGCTCACAAAAACAGAGAGAGAGAAAGAGAGACAGACAGACAGAGGCAGAGAAAGGAGGGAAATACAAAGAGAGACAGAGAGGCTGTTGATGTTCCTTTATTGAAAGGCAAAAACTTTTTTTCTTTTTTACCTTAAATTACCTTAAAATCTACCCAAATCTACTCTAATTTACAAACCCAAAACCCACCACCCGCCAAAAACAGTAAAGGAAAAAATAGAAAGCGGTGTCACAGAGAGATGTTTTTTGTTTTTATGTAGCCGCTGAGGGGGTGGGGGGGGCACAGTGGTGGCTGTCTGCTGTGTCTCCCACTTCCTGCTTTCAGACATTCACACGCAACGACGTCTGTCCAGTGGCTTTCCTTTCCTCTCTCACTGTCTCTCCTTCTCTTTCTCTCTCAACTCTTTCTCTCTGTCTCTTCCAGCAACCCTCACTTTTCCCTCATCCCCCCATTCTCTGTCCCATATTGTGACAGATTGTGTTTCTATAAAAGTTCTAACAGATTTTTGATCTTATAAATATATCCCCTTGACCTTTCCAACAATTTCCATGCAGACTTGCCAACTGCAAAGAGCCAAGTCACAGATTAAAATATTAGGCAAGAGTTTGTTGGGAGGATAGCCTTATTGTAAAATAAAAGAAATCTCTTAAGAACATAGATGTCACAGACTGTTAAAGAAAACTGCAAAGTGCAATCGCGCAGACTCAAAGGCAAACTCAAACTCCAGCACGAAGGCGCACACGCAGTTTGTTAACGTGGAAACGCGATAAAGCGCCACGTCTTTGTGCGTCTAAATCAATATACAAGTGAGGAGAAGCACAGAGCTCCCATTCACACTCTCTCCAGTCTGGAGGAAGCGCCCCATCCACATGCACAGACAGGCCTTTGAATGGTGTGATCTACGACTTTGGCCTCTGCCCCTGCAAGGTACAGAAAAATCAACCGGCGGAAACATAAATGGGAGTTTTGAGTTTTTATTCAGCTCTTTTCTGACTGGTCAGCTCTCACAGATCACCCAGCACCCCCCTCCCAGCCACTCTGATTTTCGCTAATCCCCCGTGCCTCCCGGGGAGGCGGGGGCTGAGCTGTGGTGCTTTCTGGGAGAGATGTCAGACTAATAGATTTCTCTTTCCCGTTCTCCTCTCCTCGATCCGAGCACAGCTAAATATCTCCCTGTTGGAGGGCGCACTTTGGGCTAAAAGCAAAGTTTTCTGGCAGTAGGGGGGGTGGGGGCAGGGGACAAGGGGAGCGGAGAGCAAATGTCCCCCCAGGTTTCTCTTTATGGTGTCTACAGCCTGTATACCCCCCAGCAGCGCCAAACCCACCACCTGTGTGTGTGTGTGTGTGTATGCACGTACGAATGCCTGTGCTGAAATATCCAAAGCTGCATGTGTGTGTGTGTATGAGACAGTGCTGACACCTCAAACTGTGCGGGTACATCTGTGGAACCCCTCTCAGTGTGTGACACTGCTGATTTCTACAGCTCTGAGTGCGTGTCTGTGTGTAAGCCTCTCAAACTATGTGTGAGACAGAGCTGATATCTACAGCTGTGTGTCTGTGTGCACAGGCCGACCAATGGCTGTTGCTTGGAAACATTCAGAGCAACTTGGCTAAGCAGGACAAAGTCACTTATCATACTTAACCTGATCTGTACAGCATCCAAACCGGGGATTCCATCACAGATTAAGCCGTCCACCTCAGCTCATCTACAGTCAGTGAAAACCGCCAGGGTGGGCTAATATGGTATTTCAGCCGTATTTCCACACAAGACCCATCTGGCAAATCTCATAGGCTGATTTTGTGTTATTTTGCCTGTTGATCATTTATTTTTACTTATTTGTTCCACTGTTGCCAAGAAACCTGTCGTAATTTCTTCACCCTTTTGAATGGCATATGCTTCAGCACAGGTCCTCACAAATATATGTGCAACTGACAAGAGAGGTGTAAGTTGCCTTAGATAGAAGCGTCTGTCAAATGAATAACATTGTGACACTTAATAATGCACTCAAGGTGCAATGCATCAGAAGCAAGAGCATTGTGGGTTTTGCATGGACTGCAGGTAGGTAGTGCTAAGTAGTGGTCCTGGATCGGTTTGAGCTACTGCACAAAATGGCTGAGTTGAGCATGAGCTGAACCCGGACCAAAGCAGCGCTCCTAACAAGAACTTTGGTCCTCACTTTGTGGGGAACTATTGGCCAGAGGAGGTGGTGTGTTTGTGACTGCCCGGTATGAATGGCTATATTGATGATGTCTCACCTAGTTTTTTTTTTTTGGGGGGGGGCATGGTGTGCATTGGGGGTGGGCAGGCTTGTGGACTACAGGCCACCTCCCTTCCCTCAGTGTCATTTCGCACTTCCCAGAATGCCCTGGGACCTGCTCCAGGCGCTCTACGCACATGGCATCTGGGAGACCGCGCTCTCCGGGCAGAAACACACGTCATCCAGGCCGCACGGGCGGCTGTTAATTAAGGCTCGTCAGTTGAGCCCTGTGGCACCGAATCCTGGTCAACGTGAAGCCGACGCAGAGATCTGAGAACATGAGGAGGCCAACAGCACCACCTAGTGGCACCTGGGTGACAGAAGAAGAAGCTGGGTAAAACTGCATTATGATTTCTGCATTATCAGTTTTCCCCATTTTGAGCATTAACATCTTTTTTTTCCTGGGATTTTTAGTGCACTTTCCCCTAAGCTCCTTTTCTGAAATATAAGAGAACCTCAGAGACTGCAGTAGTGGTCGTACTTGGTAATAAATGATCTAAATCACTCATCCCAAAGGGACTATTAGAGGTGCACTCAGTGAAAATTGTTTCTGTTATTAAATAGAAAAAAGGTTCATCCTGGCATCTACAAACAGTACATCAGCTTGAGTGAATGGGTGTGAGCCAGCAGATGTGAGGTTTCTTCTCTAGACTGTTATTTCAGCAGGAAATTATACTTTTTTAGAGTCAGTTTGGAAAATAATCTTTTGTGCAACCATGCATTTTTGACATCTGCCCTTCTCCCATCACAAGGTTATTTCCTATTTTAAAAACATCTTAATGACACAAAGCCTCTATTTCTCCGCAGACATGGTTCTAAAGGGATAGTTCACTTTTATGGAGGTTCTTAAATATCTTAAAATCATTAATAAGCAGTGGTGTAGGAATTCAAGCCAGAGCATTGACCCCCAAGTCAAGACTATATGAGTAATTACATACAACCACAATCGTTACATTCATTCATATACGCATGCAGACATATGACAGAGACAAAGATGACATTAAAATACAACACAGTTTTGCTGAATGAGCATGCCACTACTGCAACAGTATGTTAGGGAAAAGGTGATTGGGGTACAGAGGGCAGGGATGTCATCTATTATACTGAATGTACAACATGGCCCTGCAGTCCACGTACAGCCTGCAAGTACTAAGCAGTTTCTGTGAGACTGTCCTTTCATCTCGGCGTGGAATAGCTGGAGTAATGGGACATCACATTCTCCATGGAACTGCTTCAAAACCCAAGAGCCCTCCATTGATGGACTCCGTGTTAAACGTGTCTGGGGGCCAACCCTGGTCCTGGAAAGCCACAGAATCTACTGGTATTCACTCTTCAGTGTTCAATGAGAGCAATCGCCGACTGTAAACGCACCTCACCTGGTGTATTGGCCCAAATAGGCTGCTGCTGGTAAAGCCATATTAAAAGCCAGCAGACTCTATGGCACTACAGGACCAGGGGTAGGCCAAGCAGTCTAGAGCAGAGCCTTCTAAAGCCCACAGCCCATTTAAAGAGAGAACAAATTTCCTGTGGCCCATTCCTAACCCTAATAAAAAATACACCCAAATAAGCCAAATATACATACAGTATTTGGAAATAAAATGATCTTAATATGTCAAAACAACTGCATGAATGCTGTAAAAAGCAAAGTTACATAAGCATGGTTCTCATTTGGCTTCTATAAATGGTAATGGGAAGCGCATTGTATACACGGAGTTATTTCCGTAGTTCATCTCGTGACCCTGCCTAAACCCCTCTCACGCCACGACTACATGCTACAACCCAAACTGGCAACCTTCGCACTGGAGTCTCTTGTGAACTACGGCCCAAAATGCCCCCCGGAGACCAACAGCGACCAGAGGGGGGCAGAATAAAAGCCCCCGGGAGGTGGGGTGGGAACGGAGGCGGATCTAATACTTAGAAAATCACTCGCACGGATGACCCACATTCCCCTGGACCGCTCCGAACCACACGCACCAGAGGACGACAGAAAGGAGGTAACTCCAGGCTGTTCATCTGGGAGCTGCTCGGTAAAGGACGCCCATATATTTGTACCCCATCCTTGATGAACCAATGGCGTTCAGGGTTCCAGAAACAGGCCTTAATATTATCGTTTTATTGATGGTTTCAAATGAATGGCATATTTTAGACATTAAAGCTGCATTTTTTGGATTTGCACATGCTTGGAGTTATCACTTAATCAGTATTTATACAGCACTAAATACGCCCAACACTGACGGTATCCAGTGTTCCATTTTATACACATCCATGTGCTAGAGCGTCAGCTCCAGTGCCTTCCAGCCTGCAGGGCTGGATAAACGTGTTAACCCAACATTAAGCAGCGCACATGCGGGGGTCCATAGCCACAGGGTGCTCATATCTGGGATGGAGAAAGCTTGGGAAGCCCTGCTTTCGATTAAAGGGAGCACAGGGAGGACACTGCACATACTGTACCTGCAGTAAAGACAGCGGGAGGTTGGCCTCCCAAGCAGACGGCCGCAGACACACTCCATGTGGCGGGTGGCTACGCGAAGCATCAAAGCTTCGCTCAGCCGGCCACTCGATCCTGTCCTCCTCGAGGGCCCGCAGGAGCTTCTGTGTGAGCGCACACCCCTCAGCAAATTCTTAAAAATGAAGGACGGCCTGTTTGCAGCGATTCCCCTTAAAACGTCTGATCCCTTTACTCCCAATCTCCCTTCAAGCAGCTGTGGACTCGCTTATAAGGAACACCGATACTGCCCTCTGCTGTCACAACAGAACACTGCAGCCTGAGAACAGAGACGCTGCATGTCTTAAACCCGATGCAATTAGTTTAAATTGGCCTTTTACAACTATCAGAGAAATAAACTTTGCTTCTCCAATATCAGCTGTGCTTTACATGGGTTAAAGTATTTCACTGAAATTAAATGCATATCAGGATCAGTGTATTTAAAAAAAAATATATATTATCATCATTTTGTTTCTACTATAAAGACATCATCTTGGTCGTTGTATTCCTTAACCAACATGGCACATAACTACAATTATGCAGACATCTAAGAATTTAAATGAGGATTTACATATTTATTCAGAATGATACCATTTTTGAATTTAATACTAACACAAATAGTGTAACAACTGTTTTTAAAGTACAAGCCATGTTAGTATGCGTGAGAACACAACAGAGAATGGCTTTATTCAGCTCTAGTAAGTTTGCCACCACACGATGGCCCAATGTTCCAGGCCATTACGTCAGTGTCGATCTGAAGTGACAAGTGTGTAAAAACTACAGAAATCGGAGTTGAAAGGATTATTAATGAAGGACAAGGCTAAGCACAAATGGACTCGAAAACCAAGTTTATTTTAAACAGAACTAGACGTAAAAAGAAGGCAACGGGGGAATATTTACAAGACAAGACAACACTGAAAATGACATAGAAAACGGGCAAAATACAAGCTGGGGGTAACTACTACAATGCCAGTGCAATGCTCAAAACGTGGTCCGAAGATTTCTGGCAGCCAATGTTTTTTTACATCTCTAAAAACAATATCATTATTTTTATTTTATTTTATTTTATTTTTTACATAAAAGCGGTTAAACGTCTCATGGTGAAGTCTAATACAACACAGCGGACTGTGTTTCTAAATGATTAGTAACCCCATCTCGGGTCAGTATGGGTCTCGAAATTGTGAATGAATGACACAGTGACACAGAACCGCCGACGCAAGCTGCTGTGCCGCTGATAGCGCGGATGCCTCGGATTGGCCGAAATGGAACGGACCGGCGAAGCCGGCGGGGGAGCGCATGCAGCTCGAAACTACAATGAAGCAGAGGCCAAGCGGATGAGTGCAATAAAGAGAGCCCCACGGGCGCGGCCGAGCAGGCGCCCCTCTCGACGCCGGCGCGCCCCGCTAAAGTAAGATCCGCGACCCGTGAGGCCGCGCGGCCTGCGTATCAAAAAAAACCGCCGCGGGACACATCTGAGGCTGCTTTTCCTGGGACGCGCCGGGGGTGAACGATTAGTAGATTTGCTTAAATGCATGTGGTGTGAGAAGCGGAACGCGGGCTGCGGGGGAGGGGGAGGGGGAGGGGGAACGCCGCGAGCCGTCCCCGTACGCACCCCGCGCCCCGGGGAGCCCCCTCAGTAGTCCGAGTCCGAGTCCGAGTCCAGCCTGTACGTGACCGGCTTCCTGACGCGCCCCTTCGTGGCTCGGGGGGCCACCGCGGAGGACCCGCCCTCTTCGGGCAGCTGGAAGCTCTCGTCCTCGTCCGGTTTCTTCATTTTCTACCAGACAGGAAGAGCGTAAGGGAAGCAGGCCTGAAAGCCCTCAGGGTTCCTACTCAACGGACTTAACCAAATGCGGACACATTACTGGCCTCCTGCAGTATTTACCATGTAAAATTCATGGACATATTCTCTTTAAAACAAAGGTCATTAAAAAGACGTTAGAAAAAGGCTCACTAGACACTGACAGAAAGCCCCACCCATGCAATGGAATCAATTTAGCAGGGAGGCTGCACGCTTTGGATAAAAAGAAAAGTGATGTCGTGGAGTTCAAAGTATTTACGCATGCTACAGAAAGGAGCTTCTTCTAATATCATAAACAGGAAATCTATTACTTTACCACTTGGAAAACCTTAAACTGTAGGTTGGTAGTGGGTTTGGTAGGGTGAGTAACAGGGTAGTAACAGGGTTTGGTAGGGTGAATAACAGGGTAGTAACAGGGTTTGGTAGGGTGAATAACAGGGCAGTAACAGGGTTTGGTAGGGTGAATAACAGGGCAGTAACAGGGTTTGGTAGGGTGAATAACAGGGCAGTGAGTGGGTTTGGTAGGGTGAATAACAGGGCAGTAACAGGGTTTGGTAGGGTGAATAACAGGGCATTGAGTGGGTTTGGTAGGGTGAACAACAGGGCAGTAACAGGGTTTGGTAGGGTGAATAGCAGGGCATTGAGTGGGTTTGGTAGGGTGAATAACAGGGCAGTAACAGGGTTTGGTAGGGTGAATAACAGGGCAGTAACAGGGTTTGGTAGGGTGAATAACAGGGCAGTAACAGGGTTTGGTAGGGTGAATAACAGGGCAGTAACAGGGTTTGGTAGGGTGAACAACAGGGCAGTAACAGGGTTGGTAGGTGAAAACAGGGCAGTACAGGGTTTGGTAGGGTGAACAACAGGGCAGTAACAGGGTTTGGTAGGGTGAATAACAGGGCAGTAACAGGGTTTGGTAGGGTGAATAACAGGGCAGTAACAGGGTTTGGTAGGGTGAATAACAAGGAAGTAAGACTAACTGGGCCTCACTCACCTTGCCAGCGGTCTTGCCCTTGATGCGGGACATGAGGTCATCGGAGCTGCTGTCCGAATCCTCACTGTCCAGCACCGGCTTCCTCTTGAGGCCGACCTTGGGCTTGGGGCCCGGCTTCTCCTTGGCGGGCGGGGCAGGCTGGGAGCCCTCCGAGTCGCTGGAGAACACCCAGGCCGCCTTCTTGGGGTCTTCGGTAGAGGGAGATTTAGGGACGGCTTTGGAGGCCCCCGTCACGGTAGATTTGGAAGGTCCTTTAGGGGCTGGTTTGGGTTTGGGTTTTGACTTGGTCAGGGCATCCAGAATGGACGGCTGCTTGTTTTCTATTTTGTTTTGGAGGGGAGGGGGAGGAAGGGGGTAATGGTGAGAAAACATTACCTTATTCTGTTCTCGGCCAACAGTATTTCTCCCCGAGTTCTCCCTGTCCAAGTATATCCACAGAGCAGAATACGCAACCCAAACTTCATCCAATATTTAATGATCTATTTCTCCTCACACAACATGTTAACTTCTTTGATTAACTAAACAAACCGCAAATACTGGAATTAGTCTGCGTGTGTGCTCGCGTGCGGCTGGCAGTTACCCGACAGTTTCTTCTTGCCTGCATTGGCAGGTTTCTTAGCGGCGGCCTGCTTGGGTTTGGGCTTGGCTGAAACGTCAGAGGTCATGGTGACGGTCATCTCGTCCGGGCTGGACTGGGCTGTACAGGGAGAATGAGCTCTTTGAATGTTTTTTTCCCCCATTCAACACCGCAGGTGGTTTCAGTCTCCAGGAAAAAAGGGCTAGGCTAACCTCAGGGGACATACTTACAGTCAGGATTGCTTTTCACCGTTTCCTTTTCAGTGGTCTTCTTTGGTTTGGCCTTTATGTCCTTCTTTCTGTGAAAGGTAACAGGCATCATTTCAGTTCAAACGTTCTCCTCGGCTAAACCCCAGAGGACCACTACAGCAAAGACAAAATAAAGATCATTTTTTACCAATGTAAAATACGGAATATTAAGATTTGTGCAGTGTTTGTATTTTCAGCCATATCTGAACGCCCGGAGTGGTCCGTTCTCTGGCATGGGTGCCTAATGGCTTGTGTACACTAGGGCTTGTGCTGGCGCCAGGAAGAACAACAAACAGCATCTTTCAAAGAGTGAAAGACTCTCCAGACAGAAGTGGACTGACTGGCGTTCAGTGCATCTGGGGACGTTAGCCTGGCACCAAACTGATCTGCCGAGATGAGCGGTCACTTCCTCCCACTTCAGGAGAAACGCACACGTTTGGTTGACGGAAAATTCCCTCTGATATCAACGTACAGTACGAGGCATGAAAACATTTAAATCTGAATTGCGGTTAAGATTTGAAATAAAATACATTATTGGGAAGGAAATAAACCAGAGACTATCACGGTCAATACAGAAGTGACTGCCATTTACAAATTCTCGAAGGTCCTACATCTGAAATCCTCAGCATACATTTTAATACAACTTCCTGCAAATACAATTACCATTTAAAGAATGAATTTTCATATTTACATATTCACACCAACCACAGCAGTATTTCACAGGTCTTTGAAACGCAGACAGACAGACTGACGGTCAGGCGAAAGGCGCGACTCACTTGGGCGAGGGTGACGGCATGACTTCATCCTCTGATTCGCTAGAGTGTAGCGTAAACGCCTCGCTGTCACTTTCTAGAACCTTCTTCTTCTTGGGCACACTGTCCTGGAACTCGTCCTCGCTGCTGGACATGCTGTACTTCTTATCCAATGCTACGAGGAAAAAAAAACCCCACAGACTTTATACTGGCTCAGCTGTGTTAGACCAGATACCAGCCCAGCTGTGTAAAACCCGATTCTGCCTCAGCTGTGTAAAACCCGATTCCGCCTCAGCTGTGTTAGACCAGATACCAGCCCAGCTGTGTAAAACCAGATTCTGCCTCAGCTGTGTAAAACCCGATTCCGCCTCAGCTGTGTTAAACCGGATTCCGCCTCAGCTGTGTTAGACCCGATACCGGCTCAGCTGTGTTAGACCCGATTCCGCCTCAGCTGTGTTAAACCCGATTCCGCCTCAGCTGTGTTAGACCCGATACCGGCTCAGCTGTGTAAAACCCGATTCCGCCTCAGCTGTGTTAGACCCGATACCAGCTCAGCTGTGTTAGACCTGATACCGGCTCAGCTGTGTTAAACCCGATACCGCCTCAGCTGTGTTAGACCCGATACCGGCTCAGCTGTGTTAAACCCGATACCGCCTCAGCTGCGTTAGACCCGATACCGCCTCAGCTGTGTTAGACCCGATACCGGCTCAGCTGTGTTAAACCCGATACCGCCTCAGCTGTGTTAGACCCGATACCGGCTCAGCTGCATTAAACACGATACCGGCTCAGCTGTGTTAGACCCGATACCACCTCAGCTGTGTTAGACCCGATACCGGCTCAGCTGTGTTAGACCCGATACCGGCTCAGCTGTGTTAGACCTGATACCGGCTCAGCTGTTAGAACCATACGGCTCAGCTGGTTAGACCGATACGGCTCAGCTGTGTTAGACCTGATACCGGCTCAGCTACATAAACGATACGCTATGTTAGACCTGATCGCAGCGTGTACCGTACGCTCAGCTGTGTTAGACCCGATACCGCCTCAGCTGTGTTAGACCCGACAGCAGCTTAGCTGTGTTAGACCCGATACCACCTCAGCTGTGTTAAACCAGATATCGGCTCAGCTGTGTTAAACCTGATACCAGCCTCTCACCTTTGGCACTGCGCTGCGGCCTCTCTCTGGGAGGCACCTCCACCTCCATCACCACGTCGTCGTCGTCATCAGAGACTTCATCGTCTGACCACGGGTTCCGCTTCTTTACCGGCTGGAACTGCAGGGTGGTCTGCTTTCCACTCTTCGATGCTGCACAAGAACACGTGTCCATGTGTCACGAGTGAGTGAGAGAGAGAGAGTGTGTGTGTGAGTGTGTGCGTGTGTGTGCACGAGTCTGTATGTGTATGGGTGTGTGTTTGTGCACGTGCCTGTCTGTGTGTGTGTGTGTGTGTGTGTGTGTGTGTGTGTATGTGGGTGCGTGCACATATGTGTGTGTGTTTGTACGTGTGTGTTTGTGTATGTGTGCATGTATTTGTATGTGTGTGTGTGTTTGTATGTGTGTGTTGTGTGCACGTGTGTGTGTGTGTTTGTATGTGTGTGTTTGTGTGTGTGTGTGTGTGTGTGCGCACGTGTGTGTGTACTCTTGTGTTCAGCGTTACCTTTCTCCTTGCTTTGGGCCTTCCTGCCCTTAGCCAGCCGGGCAGCCAGGCTACCACTGTGCCCTTCCTCCTCATCGAAGGATATCGCCACGGCCAGTCCATCACTCTCATTCTGTGCAAAAACATTTTTCAAAAGTTACGGAGCACAGTTTGTACCCTGGTGACACCCGCAATGCGCAATGTGGCCTGCCGTCTGAAATGTGAGGTGCAATCGATCGCCTAAATAAGTCTGTGCAACGTTTCCGCTGGTAAGGTTTTGCCGGAAGGCTTGCAGCGCGCAAAGGTCGCACTGTCTGTCAAAAGCGTCACTTTTTCTTCTTCAGCGACCGAAGGACAATGAAAAGGTAGGTAGTGACGCTTCAAATATTACAAAAATACCATAGTGTTAACCACTGTTTGAATTGGACCAAAATACGTGCCGGTACCTACTCCTCAAAATACATACCAGTGTTTCCTGTGGAACTGACCTCTTGGTGTGGTGGTGGGTGTCTGGGGGGGGGGGGTGGAGGGTGTAGCAAAGGCGAAAAAGTTTAAGACTATGAAAACATAACCTCTTGAGACTTCTTAAAGGTTTTTAAAATATCTAAATCTATCTTTTAGCTCTGACGAGCTCTTAATACAAGGAATAGCAGTTTGCAAGAGCTAAAAAGTGGTTTTAGATGTACTTTAAAACCATAAAAGGTTTGCTAACCCTTGTATTGTTTGTAAATATTGAAGAAAAATAGGCCTGTATTCTGAGTTATGGTGGGGTGAGAACAATTAAAAGAGCACATGGTCCATCTAGAAGTTCTGTCTTCAAGAATAATGTGCTCTTTTAATTGTTCAGTTAACAAAGGGTTAACAAACGTTTTATGGTTTTAAAGTGCATCTAAAACCACTTTTTAGCTCTTGCAAACTGCTATTAAAAAAAAAAAAAAAAACCTTTAAAAAGTCTCAAGAGGTTTTCATAGTCTTAAACTTTTTCGCCTTTGCTACACGCTACACCCCCCCCGCCCCTTCAGACACCCACCACCACACCAAGAGATCAGTTCCACAGGAAACACTGGTCTGTGACTATTTCCATTCAACAGAGCTTGATTTGACTAGACTTGCAAATTAGAACTTGGTTTCCCCAAATAGTTTCTGAACCAAGAGCTGATCCAGAATTAGCATACAACTAATAAATCGCCACCAAGCAAAAAGCAAATGGGCGACTCACAAACAGTACTCCTGGACACTTTGCACCAGAAATCAGCGCAAGTGCAGTGTCTTGCTTTTCAATACAACCTACTACACACACACAGCAGGGGGAGCTGTAGGAGTAAAAACAGGGCGAGGGCCTGTAGAGAAACGCACCTTGACTCTTTTGGCCTTGCCGCCAGCTTTGCGGTTGGCATCGGCCTTCATGGCGCTGGTGACGCGCGGGACAACGCGGCGGCCCTGCGGGGTGGGCATGGTCTCCTCCTTCACCTTCACCGTCTTGACCCGCCCCGACTTGCCCTTGGCCGGCTTCACCTCCACTGTGGAGTTTTCCTTCTCCTTCTGCTCCACGCGCTAGCCAGGGCCAGAGAAGAGCCGCGTTACACGCTGGGGAGCTGCGCCGTTTTAGCGGCTTACGCTCCGGGCTGCGGGCGATAGTTTGCAGACGGTCCCCGGCTTACCTCCAGCTCCTCGGTGAAGGCGGCCAGATCCTCCTTCCACAGGTCAGTTGGGCTTTTCATCTTCAGGGTGTTCAGCTCTGTCAACTGCACAGGGGCAACGAGCACAGACACATTAACATACGCAGCATAACCTCTTCATGCTGAATTCACCTGAGAGCAGTCTATACGGGGTCCAATTAACAGAACTGTATTACAAGTCGTCCTTTGCCGATATATCCTCTTCTGAACGATAATGACAGGCAAGGACAGCATTCTGACAGGTTAGGCCAGCGTTCTGACAGGTTAGGACAGCATTCTGAGAGGTTAGGACAGCATTCTGACAGGTTAGGACAGCATACTGAGAGGTAAGGACAGCATACTGACCTTGTCGTCTCTCTGCTTGCACAGTTCGTCCTTCTTCTCTTTGGTCAGGAACCACATGGGCATGCTCAGCAGGTAGTTGTAGTCTGGGCCCGAGGTATCTTCCTCCTTGTCCTCCTTGTCCTCCTCCTCGGTCGAGTCGTCCATCTCTGCTGCCTGAGACACAGAGAAGTCTGACTGGTCAGATCCCACCCTCCTGCTCATAACCCTCAATTTCACCAATTCCCCAAATAACCATGCTGAGTGGCACACAGGGAATCCACAACGTGTAGCAAAACCAGCACATTTCCAGCTGAGCAGGAGTGCAGTTTAAATACAGTAAGACAAATTTAAGCTCTTCCCTCCTGTCAGGGAAGTGGGTGAACTATCACAGGGATGTGGGGGATTGTGAGACGTGCTCACCTTCTCCTGGGATTTCTTCCAGGCCTTGACAGGGTCTGAATCGTACCCCATCTCCTGCAGCATCCGGATCAGTTGTTTCTTGGGCTTATTTTCTGTTTGGGGGAAGAAATAACTTAAGATGCCCAATCAAATGCATGGTACAAGTAACCATATAGCCACCACGTTACCTGCTCTCTACAGGAAACTGTAAAGAGTGCATGCTCATCGCCTTAAAGGAGTTTACTCTAGTCAACAAGAGGAAAGCTCGTAACCACATTAAAAGGTCATTTTGTTTTTGCTCGTCAGGAGCAAAACATACACGTTAGTATGTGTACATATAGAAAGCTTGAGTCTCTAGAACTAAACATTGCTAAATGAACAGCGCAGTGCATGATGGGTGTTGCTCGGGGCAGTCGGAGTGTCACTCGGTGCAGTGCAGGCCACGCTCGAGGCAGCAGGACTCACCGATAACCAGGGTGCCCTGGATCTTCTCCAGGATGAAGCGGGCCTGGTTGCTGAGTTTGGCACTCTCCGCCCCCAGCATTCCCAACAGCCAATCCTTACGCAGGACGTAGTACTTCATCCGCAGCTCAAAGAAGTCCTTCAGGATGTCCTGCACCATCTCGTACTTCTTCAAGCCGCCCGCATGGTCAAACAGCACCTACGGGTACAAAGCACGATCGCTGGCATCCTTATGCATATGCAAGTAAAATGGCTGCACTCGAGCCTTCAGACCAGTGCAGCACGTCAAATCACAGTGGCCAAACCTCATACTTTTAGAAGCGCTGCGCACACTAGCGTGTGTACTTTACTCTGCAGTGCGAAAGGAGCAGCAGATGTGTTGCCATGGCGGCAGACGCATTACCATGGAGTTGCAGGTGAGCGGGTTCTGCAGCTTGAAGACCTTGTGCAGCCCCGCGGCCTCGGCCTCCCGCAGACGCTCCTCGGTCATCTTGACCACGAAGCGGACGGTGGTGTCGGTGTGGTACTCCTTGTAGTCGGTGATGAGGGGGGGCACCTTCTCGGTGCCGTTCAGCATCACTTCCAGAACATTCTCTTTGTAGGTCTGGGGAGGGAGACAGGAAATAACAGGAAGTGAGAAATCGTGACGTCTCCGTGCGAGTTCCTGTGGGAACCGTGACATGGAAAATGCATTGCGAGGACACAAGCGTGACACACGCGCGTCACGGGAACAATTCCTCTGTCTCAACTGGTGACGGAGCCACAGGCAGCCGGAGTCGCGTTATGAGTGAAGGAGACGGACAGAAACCCAGCGGCTGCACTCGGCGGACACTGACCTGCGTCCAGGTCTTAACGGGCAGCTCAGAGATCTCTATGGTGGTGGAATCGATGATGGCCACCTCTCCGTTGACGATGTACTGGTTGTTCAGCACTTGCTCGATGGTGCCTTTGAAGTTCTTGTAGTTTGGAAGCTATCAGATGAAAAGCAGTAGTTTGAGGTCACATAGTCAGGCAACTGGTCACATTTCCCCTAAATAACAGTTGGTAAAGCGATTTACCTTTTTATAAATTCTAGAGCAAGGTCAAATAATGTTCAGTTGCCTCCCAAAATTGCAGCAAAATGTAAGGAAATGGTCAAAGGGTCCTAAATAAATAAATGCAAACCATATCCATTTCTTAGTGGATCCACATCAGAAAAACATGACACAGGTCAGATTTCTGTTTTAAAGGTGACAGCCGTAGCGTGGCCTTCTATCCGGGTCAGAACCAAGCGAGCGTGCCACGTTCCGGTTAGACTCCCTGGCTCACCATGGGCAGCGGCTCGTCCCCGTCCAGCATGCGCTGCAGGTTGTGGACGATCTCGCGCACGTCGAAGTTGGGGAGGCGGCTGGCCCAGCCGGTGCCGATGCCGTCTGCGCCGTTCACCAGCACCATGGGCAGGATGGGCATGTACCACTCGGGCTCCACCCGCAGATTATCGTCAAAGTTGTACTTGAGCAGGTTGTCGTCCACAGCGGGGAAGATCAGTCGGGTGAGCGAGCTGTGGCGGGTGGGGGGGGTGGGGGGGTTTAGAGACAGGGGCAGCTCCAGTCATCGTTCAGCACAAGCACATGCTTGCCAAGAGCTCCGAGAGCCCAGTATTTCAAATGAATGACCATTACAGCAAAATTGTGCGTCCAGGTCCATTTCCCAGACAAAAAAATGAAAAGTTGCAACGTCTCCCAGTTTCTCACGTCCAGCTGAAAAACGTGCTGGTCTGGGAGGAGGGGCCCCTCAGGAGGGGGGCGGGCGCTCACCTGAGCATGGTGAAGATGTATCGAGGGCTGGCCGAGTCCTTGCCTCCATGCAGCCGGGTGCCGAACTGGCCCAGCGGCTGCAGCAGGTTCAGGTTGTTGCTGCCCACAAAGTTCTGCGCCAGGCCAACGATGGTCATCATGAGAGAAATCTGAGGGGGACAGGGAGAGAGAGACAGCAGGGCTAAGGGTTGCGCATCCCATATCATCAGCCAAGAGTGTGCTAGAAGGCTAGCTGACAGCAGCTAACTCACCAGCTCATCCTTTATTGTCAGCCAGGAGTGTGCTAAGAGCTAACTAGCCAGCTCATCCTATATCGTCACCCTAGGCCTAGAGTGTGCTAAGAGCCTAGCTAACAGCTAACCAGCCAGCTCATTCTGTATCGCATGACCTTTTCGACAAGTGTCGCATGACAAAAATGACCTATTTTCAACGGGAAAAAGTGTTGCACTACTTTTTTTCAGGGTCAAGCACCTCTAGAATTTTGTTATGTTGCGAGCTTCATACTTCGTCACACAGTGTTGATTGGAAAGTCAAACGGAACACCGAAATTCATTGTCATGGTTTATCTAAGTGACAGACACCTCCTTTTTCTCCATTTGCATCATTTTGTAAAACAAAAGTAAATATAAACCTGGTTTTTCCAGCAGTTTTGGATGGTAAGTCAACCTTAACCAAGCCAACAGTATTATTTGTAATAAGTCTACGCATTTTATTTTCCAATATTGCCAATATTGCAGTGAGCTCACCGCTCCATGGTGATTGGAGGAAAGTGGCTGTGTAAGGCATTCGCAAGCTCACCTCTCCATGGTGATAGGCAGACATCTCTGCCACGGAGCCAGCCAGCTGAGCGACCTTCACCTCCCTCTTATCGTTCCTCTTGAAGCAGCAGAACAGGACCTTCCTCTGGCCTGGTTTCAGTCCTGAAGTAAGGAGGCAGGTGGGAAAGATGAGCTCAAAATCACCATCCTCCCTCATCAATTATGGTTAACCAACAGACTTTTTTTTTTCTTCACATTTACTCTTGAATCAAACAGGTTTATTACAAAAACAAAAAAACAAACTCTGAGTAAACGGACAGCTACTAGCAAACAAAAAGTGAGCATTTCACATCACAGACTAACACTCCAATTTAGTTAGGAAAAAGCGAGCATTGTTGGGCTGAATGGCCTGTTCTCGTCATCATGTTATGGTATGCTATTTTAATGTGCCTGAATTGCATAACACAAAGGAACACACCTTGATGGACAAAATCTATTGGAGCTACCGCGGTCAATCAAATGTCGTTGGCTGATTAATCGACAGGTGAATTTATTGTGAGTAACCACCATGACAACTGAATGATGACCCTGAACGGAGCTCCGCACTCCGCTGCAGAACAACGGGGAGAACGCTCACCGTCCACCAGGCAGGGAAGGGACCTCTCGTTGTCCGAGTTGGAGTACAGCACCAGCTCCTTGTTCACAAAGTCGTTGTAGGAGAGGAACTTGGTGGACGTGCTGTAGAGGTAGTCCTGGGGGGTAAAGGGAAAAGGACGGGGTTAGCGTGGTGGGAGTGGCCGGGGAGGGGGGTGGGGAAGGGGGGGGTCGGGGTCGAAGGTCGGCTCACCTCGGGCAGGTTGTGTTCCCGGCGCTGGCGCCGATTGGTCATGAAGTTGGTTAGCCACTCCTTTCTCTCTTCGATCTTCTTCTTACTGAAGGCCTGGTGGGAAAACGGGAGCAAAATGTCCACAAAACAGGAGCTTGTTAAATGGCTTCTAGTCAGAGCTGTTTGACTCCCGCTGCATTTGTACCCTTGACCAAGGTACTTAAGCTGAATTGCTGAATGGATACTATGTAAAACGTTGCTCTGAATGTGAGAATTTGCTATATGCCAGTAATAATGTGCTTTTTTCTAAATTACGGTCACGTCACGGGGGGGACCTGCTCACCAGGGTAATGGCCTCGTCATCCTCGGGACCCCTGTACTTGAAGGGGATGCGATGGCGGGCCATGTCGGAGAAGTACTCCTTCGCCTCCTTCGACGTGCTGGTACCCAGACCTGCCGAGGGAGGGGGGAAGGTAGGGGGAGAGGGGGGAGAGGGGGGAGGGAAGCACTGAGCGCTGTGGAGGTGTTTTGTCCTAACGTTCACTCCCTTTAATGCATCGTAGCTCATTTCAGCTCAAAGAGGCTGCTTACTTGGCTGGCCGCACTACCACAGGGTTTTGGGACAAACCTTTGTAGTACTTTATTTTCCATGATTTGTAGTTGGGCTGGTTGTTCTTCCACTCATTGAACTCCGGGATGCTGTAGAACGGCAGCTCCTGCTTCTTGTTAGAGACCTGAGAGGACAGGGAATCTGATTGGGTAATCTGAGGCGAGGTTCGTTTCCGCTCCCAGAAGCGTGAAATAATGAACAGCCCCCACTCTGAGGAGACGAGACGCCTCCATCGCTAGCGGAAAGCCCAACTGTTCCAGTCCGCAACCTCTTAAGATTCAACCACAGATTCTCATTTGTGGTTTCGGTCATCCTTAAAAATCCTCTCAACACAGCACAGCAACCACACCCAAATAATGTGCAATATACACTAGAGGAATACCTGTACACTTCTGCCTACTGTGCACACACACGCACGCATGCATGCACGCACACACACACACACACCTTGATGATGGGTGTGATGAACTCCTCCAGGAAGTTGTGTCGCAGAAGTGAGGGCCAGTTGTGGTGGATGAAGTTGATGAGCAGCCCTTTGATGTGGGAGCCATCTTGATCCTGTCCACAAGGGGAAGACACAGAACACATCAACAACCTGCAGCCTCAGTGGTGCTGCTGCACCATGGTCAGCTCGCAGCACATCACTATCAAACAACTGAAGAGGTCCTACCAACCGAATAGTCAAATAGTCACCCAGCTAAGATTCTCAACAAAATGCTACATTTGGCCTTCTCTGAACATGGCGGGGCACAGTAAATTTGCACTGGAGCCGGGTGCTCGTAGAGGAGCATAAAGCGTTGGGGGCCCGGGCGGGCCAGCGGACCTGGTCGGTCATGATCATCAGCTTGCCGTAGCGCAGGCTCTTCAGGGACTCTGGATCGCCGTAGTTCTTCTTGTACTGCAGGCCCAGGATCTTGATGATGTTGTTGATCTCGGCGTTCTCCATGATCTGCGGGGGGGGGGGGGGGAAGAGAGACAGCTGTGGTCAGGGCTTACTGCGTCAGTGTACTCGTGCAGCTTCAGTACGAGTGCACTGCTTCAGGCATTCCGGGCAGCTTCAGCTTCACAGAGGGAAAACACCAGTGTGCAGCATACACTGCCTTTCATACACATTTCAGCCATACCGTTTATTCACAAGGGACCGTGTACAATTTTCGACATAAATCAGACTCATCTACGGCAGCAGGTTAAATCAAGGATAATTTAATATCTGCAGGTATACTAACCAGATATTTGGCACGGGTATTAAAGACTAAACAGAATACTTTTCAAGTCTGAGGTTACTTCAAAATGTAATTGTCAGAGTTTTAAATGTTAGAACTATGTACAGACTTGTTAGGCATACAGAGGCCTGTATCTACCGCTGTGGGCCTGAATCCAGTCCAGACTGAGTCAGTGAACAGTAAGAGCATGTGTGAAGCTTATGGGACTGAATCCAGTCCAGACTGACTCAGTGAACAGTAAGAGCCTGTGTGGAGCATATGGGACTGAATCCAGTCCAGACTGAGTCAGTGAACAGTAAGAGCCTGTGTGGAGTAAACAGGACTGAATCCAGTCCAGACTGACTCAGTGAACAGTAAGAGCCTGTGTGGAGTAAACAGGACTGAATCCAGTCCAGACTGACTCAGTGAACAATAAGAGCGTGTGTGAAGCATATGGGAATGAATCCAGTCCAGACTGAGTCAGTGAACAGTAAGAGGGCGTGTGCGGCAGGGAGGGGGCTAACCTGTTTGTGTGAGGCCTCCCGCACGTTGAGCATTTTACCGCGCAGGGGGAAGACTCCGTAGCGGTCTCGGCCGACCACGCCCAGCCCGGACACGGCCAGGGTCTTGGCCGAATCCCCCTCTGTGAGGATGAGGGTGCAGGAGCCGGAGTTTTTACCCCCTGTGGAGGGAGAGGGTGCATCACGACTCTGCTGGGGCCGGTAAAATGGAGGCAAACAGAACGGTGGTAATCTCTGAAGGCACAGGCCTGTAAAAGCCTCAGACAGCTGAGTGGGTAACTCTCTTCAGTTACATCCTGTGCTACATTTACGGAGCGCAAACTAGCGCTATGCTGCCACGGTAATGGTTAAATGCAATAACGGCTGTCACCACCATGTGGCGCGCTGCCTTTCTGTTTCTCCTTTTACCTTTAATTATGCCTGACATGGTAGTAAACAACTGCGCTTCACAGGCCGCGTGAAACGCTTCCAGGAAAAATGTATAAAAAATGCCAATTTGTTCTACTGGACGACCATAAGACAGCCAATCAGCAGCAAGACCTGGTCGTTGCCATGTGATTGACAAGAACACATCACATGATCACATAGGAGCAGCACGACCTTGCAGCTGATTGGCTGTCTTTACACCCAATAGATAACATGCGTTACTTTTTTTTTCCTCCAGCATTTCACATCCTCTTTAAGTTTGGTTATTCACTAGCACATCAGGTATAAATAAAGAGAAAAAGAGGAACAGAAAGGTACTCAGACCTGCCAACCTTAGTTCACATGCTTTCGCACCACTTCGCTTTGCACGCACACATGCACACACAAGCCTTTCTTCATAATTCTAGTTTTGACTGTTAAAGTGATCAGGCAAAATTGTATCATTTGACTTGATTCTAAAATATCACTTGCACTGCACTGGGCTATATTATGATATACTTGCAAGTAAAAAGTTTGAGTACAAAAAACTTATGTTGCAATGTAAAACACTGTCAATTATGAATAAAACCAAATTTCTGTTCATGATTTCCATTTTTATTTAATAATTAAATAATTGAATCAGCTTATATAGGCACACATCATATAGGCCTAATGAAAAAAAAGCATCTAATTGAAAAATTATCTAGAAATGTAGGCTTTTGTAACTAGAGGTTTAGCTAAATTATTACCTGAAGCTCCTTGGTGGCTAATGTCAAAATCATAATTGCACAATGTGCAAAATGCATGGTGCGGAAGTTTTGAGGGGTGGAGGCATGGCCATTGCTCCTGATATTTTGCGAGGAACTTCTGGGGGGCATGGACTCGCTTCTTTTTAGTAGGTCTGCTGCTCTCTCTCTCTCTCTCTCTCTCTCCTTGTTAGTATTCTCGTCATCTGACGTCATTATTTTCTAACTGCAAGGCTGGTCGGGTGACTGGCTGCAATAATAGGAATTATTTGCTACGTTAGCAGTCTTTAGGGAAGGAAGGAAGCGGAATCTGTATTAACGCCCTAAAGGCTAGCCCCTGCCAGCTGTTCGTAACACTGCCCAATGATATGCGCTTATGGCTTCCCAGGGCTGAATGGGAAATGGATGCAGCAGCTCCCCATTGGCTGTGCGCACTGCGCTCCTCCACAGGGCCACAGTGGGCAGGGCTTACCTGCGTCGTTGGCGTCGTCCAGCTTGGGGACGCCTTTGATCTTGGTGTGTTTGACAGCAGAGCACTTCTTGTTGAGCTGGGTCTGGGCCTTGAACTTGACCCAGTTCATGATGCTCTCCACAATCCCACAGTTTATGGTCTGGAAGAGGAGGGGTAAGATGTCAGCGAGGCCCAGAACTTCAGCGCCTGGTGGGGGAGGGGGGGTGCTACACAGCGTTCACTCACGCTCTTGATGAACTTCTCGCTGAGCAGGCAGGTGGAGCCGAAGTTCTTCTGCTGCAGGGTCATGTTCTCCTTGGTCTGGGAGTCGAACGTGGGGTTCTCGATCAGGCAGTTCACAAACACCCATAGATGGCTCTTCACCTGTGAAAGGACAGGGAGGGGCGGGGTCAACGCCGCTGGCCAAGGGAGTGGCCCGTGAGCCTGGTGGTGTCGGACTGCAGAGACTCACCTGAAAGGGTTTGACGGTCACCCCGGCCTTGTTCTTCTTCTTCACCACATCGATGAGCTTCGTCACCACCTGGTCCACCACGTAGTCCGTGTGCCGTCCACCCTGGCAGAGAGAGACCAGCATCACTAAGACAGCAACATAACCTGGACGGTATTACGTAATCTATGGTTCTCTGACACAAAGAACAACTGCAACTGAATCAATACGAGCCGTGTGGACGTAGCGTATAGTGACTGAGTACGAGCCGTGTGGACGTAGCGTGTAGTGACTGAGTACGAGCTGTGTGGATGTAGCGTGTAGTGACTGAGTACGAGCTGTGTGAATGTAGCGTGTAGTGACTGAGTACAGCCATGTGAATGTAGCGTGTAGTGACTGAGTACGAGCTGTGTGGATGTAGCGTGTAGAGACTGAGTACGAGCCGTGTGGATGTAGCGTGTAGAGACTGAGTACGAGCTGTGTGGATGTAGCGTGTAGTGACTGAGTACGAGCCGTGTGGACGCAGCAGCTGTAGCGTTGGGTACCTTGGTGGTGGCGATGCTGTTGACAAAGCTGACTTGCTGGAAGCCCTTCTCGCTCATGGTCAGACAGACCTCCCAGCGGGGGTTCACCACCTCGTAGACCACGGTCAGCGGGGCGCCCAGCTCGTCCACCCGGTCCTTCACGTAGAGATCCACGTAGCTGCGGAATCCTGTCACCTGTGTGGCAGGACAACAGTGTTACTCCGGTGGGAGGAGGACAGAGATACTCTGGCGGGAGGAGGACAGTGATACTCCAGTGGGAGGAGGACAGTGATACTCCAGTGGGAGGAGGACAGTGATACTCTCGCGGGAGGAGGACAGTGATACTCTGGTGGGAGGAGGACAGTGATACTCTGGTGGGAGGAGGACAGTGATACTCTGGTGGGAGGAGGACAGTGATACTCTGGTGGGAGGAGGACAGTGATACTCTGGTGGGAGGAGGACAGTGATACTCTGGTGGGAGGAGGACAGTGATACTCTGGCGGGAGGAGGACAGTGATACTCTGGCAGGAGGAGGACAGTGATACTCTAACAAGTTTTTGCCCCCTAAATCATGAAACGTGAAAGCTCTAAATTCTTAAGAGGTTAAACATATACACTTGCAGGCAGCAAAACACTATTTGGCAGCATACTGTCCCTACCTGAAAAGAAACAACTGAACATTATCAATAAGGAAAGCAAACAGCTTCCATCTTGGCACATAAAATATTTTGTGTTGCCCTCAGACCAAAGAAGTTTCTCCAATAGTGAGGTTTAATGGTGCTTTTGATTTTGCACTCCAGGAAATTAATGTACTGTATAAACATAATGAAACCACAAGGCTCAGAGCTGCGGGTGCTGCAACAAATGAGACTGGCAAAAAGAGCACCTGGATCACTGGAAAACCAGGGACAGAAACAAAGGGTTACAGTTTCCGTACATTTGAATATTAATCAGCCCAGGCAGCCTAATAGCAGCATGAGCTAGCAGAAAATTTCATTTGCTCATTAAGGCAAAGCTCTCTTGTACCGATTGCATGCACGGTTTAATTAAGTTTGGCTATGCATGTGTGCTTTCGTAGGCAGATTATTAAACCATGGTGAATTAGCACTTTGGCCACAAAAAAGGCAAGCTCCTTAGTAGAATTGTTTAAAAGCCATTTTGAGAGAGATCATTCAGATAGGGCAAAGATTTCACGCATTACTAACCACATCTTCATCGCTTCAAAAAATTATTATTTATTTACTACTAATATGCTTGCAAGTTCGAGTAAAAAACAGTTTGGGGGGGGGGGGGCATTCAAAAAATAAAAGTTGAGTGAGATGACGCCTGTATTCTTCAAGCGAAGTTGTATTGTAAGCAAACTGAACTTGTTGAATTTGGTAATCTAAACACCAGCGACGGTGCCTTACAGATTAGCGAATGGGCTCATCCAGCAGCTCCTGCTACAGATCTAACTCCAGACCCCGCCCCGCTGGTGTACTCACGGGCAGCTTCTTGCCGTTGAGGATGACCTTGACGCCCTTGGCGGCCCCGGCGATGTCGTAGGCCCTGCGGGTCATGAGGGCCACCGTGTCCTTGTCCAGGCTCCGCATCTTGAACTTGGACAGGTCAGGCTGGAAGGTGATGCAGGTGAACTCCTCCCCCTCGAAGGCCCTGATCTTACACTCGCCCGCCCGGCCCATGTTATCGTACCAGGTCTGCGGGGACAGAACAGGGGGTGACGAGTGCGCTCACAGTCCCACGCAACACCCAACTCGCATTCAGCGGCCCGTAAAATTAAGATGAGATGACGTCACCTTACTGGTAGAAAGCAGAGAAGAGCTCAACCAATCACTAAGTATGATGGTAATAATTAAGGCTGCTGCGATTAGTCGACGTAATCAATGATGTCGACGCTGAAAATGCGTCGACATCAATATTTTAAACCGACGCATGGTTTTTTTTAATTTTATGAATTGTCTAACAGACATTTGATTCCAACATTTGAGCTGGACACCAAGGTTGCACTTTCTTTAATATACAACAGACCTAACTTTTTTACTTTGATAAGGGGATTAATAGAAACTTGGATTTATTTTGGAGTTGCACTACTGACATAAGCCCTTTATTTTATTTATTTTTTATTATGTTGGAGTTGCCAGTTTAAACCTAAAGTTTTGCACTTTAATATGTAAACCTTTGTTTACATTTTGTTTTGTGCTGCATTATACAATGACACATACAGTTTGTTGTTGTCAAAACAAAATGAACTTAATTAAATGGTCAATTAGATTTTTTTGGAAGATTAATCGTTTAGATTAATCTACTAATCGGTAAAATAGTTGATAGATTAATCGATAGAAAAACAGTCGTTAACACAACAGTTATGGCGATTGGTGGATACTACTTCCAGGATACCCACAAGGCGCCTAGAAGTACATTAACTAACCAGTCATCATTGGCTTTCTTCTATTGGCCATTACCAATGTACTCTGTGATTGGTGGTGCTCCTCTTGGTTCTTTCTACAAGTAGCCATCACAGTCATATTGCCCTATTTTCACATCTCTGTACGTATTACACTGCACCACTTCACATATCCTCAAGAAACATGAAAACAGGCTCTTGTGGCCGTTGCAACAGCTTTGGCCAAGATGACCAACTCTAGGCCAATAACTGCACTCACCTAATGTTCAAATTAATGTCGCTTCGGTGAGATAAATTAACACACAATGAATGATTTGGACGTTGCTGCCGCACTTATGTTTCGGAAGGTCAGTATCTAAGTGATGCCCTATTGCTATGTCCTACCTGCTTGAAGGACTTCCTGGATTCCCGACAGGCCGTTTCCACGGTGAACTTGGTGCTGAAGATATTGCAGAGCTTGGCTCCATAGCCGTTGCGCCCACCTGACAGAAAGGAAACGACAACTCCGCTTTCATACCCTCAATCAGGAATTTTTCAAATCGTGTTCATGTTACTGACACATAGGACAGTCCAAATTACATGTACCATTGCAGATTTGAGGCAAGAACGTCACCCCAGCATTGAAATTCTTCATGGAACTGCCAGAATGCAATACAGCAATAGGTGGGCTGTACCAACTAGAGTGCAACAATAGGCGGGGGAGTAACAACAGGGCAACAGTAGGTGGGGACTAAGTACAAACATACGTGGCCATAGGCCTATCAGACGGCTGGCCATTCAGAACCAAATCCTGAGCATGACCCCGGGGGTGGGTGGGGTCTGGTCGACAGGGCTTCCCCACCAGGCCGGCACATTTCAAATTCCAAACTCAGTATTCTCCCAAAACTACAGTGCAAGGGGGCAGACCAACAACGGTGCCCGAACATTTTAAACTGAGAGACGATCTAAAAGGCGATAAACCGAAAAAATAAACGAAGTGGACATCTGTAAAACTATAAAAACATAGGAGTAAGGCTCGCTGACTTGGGTAGACCCAATTATACGCAGGGAGTTCAATTAAAATAGGCGATCTAACAACGCAGAATTGTTAAAAGCAGGCTTTGCCTGTCGCTCCCATAACAGCCCCTGGGGTCTCTCAATCTTAACCCCACTGTCGACTGCGTTGTGTGCGAGCGTGGTACGCAAAGCCTGGTCCCGTCTTCGGCGTCTCACCGGTGACCTTCTTCTCGTCATCGTCATAGTTGCTGGACGTGAGGAGCTGGCCGAAGATGAGGGCGGGCACGTACACCTTCTCCACCTTGTGCTCCACCACGGGAATTCCCTTCCCGTTGTTCCACACGCTGATGACGTTGTTCTCTCTGTTCAGAACAAGAGCAGGTGCCCACATGCTTCATCACATATTCTCCATATTCTGAGCTGTAGAGTCCCTCAGTCACCTTATGCTTACAAGTTTAGACCATTTGTTACCACAAGTTTGTTCTAGATACAAAACCCTTTACCTAATTTCCCCATTGAGCACCTGAAGGCTTAGTTATTAGGAAGGTTTCGCCAGGGATTCCAATAGGTTTACATTTCTACAATTTCAGAGCTTTGAAAGTGATTACTCCAGATTAATTTATAAAAACAGAATCAGTCTTTGAGAACACCATTTAAATCTTCTCGGTATGGTGAAACACCCATTTTGAGCCCAGCGTGAACAGCTATGCAATAATATCAGACATAGACGGTAAGGAAACATTCTTCCTGTGACTGAAACCTCTCGTGACCGCTAGCGGTCCCATGGGAGACGGTATTCGGCACGTGGCCCTCCCCCCAGGACGGACACTCACGCGTCAATGTTGACCTTGATGCAGGACATGTTTTTATCCCTCTGCTTGTTGTCCGCAGCATTCACTGGAGAGACAGAAATTCCACGAGATTCAGGATGCAAATACTTTCCCCATCTCTGCCACCTCGTACCGAAACACACCGAGGTTATTCAGCATCCATAGGAGGGGCTCAGCTTACCTGCAGCAACGGATGCTCAGACTTCCACACGCATCACATAAGTGCTGTAACTATGCGGAAGAGCAGTCCAAAGCAACTTCCTGCCCCAGCACCCATGCCTAACTATGCTATTAATGATAGAAAAGCTTGCCATTTCTTACAGAACACACCGACTGACAGGGGTCACAGTGACTGACTGACTCACATACTCACCCAGGATTTCATCAAAGATCTTATAAAGGCCAGGGACGAAGGTGACCTCTCTGCAGTTCATCCCGACTTCATCGTCAAAAACCCACATTTGCTGTAAACAGAAAAACAGCGATCCAATTTATTATATAAATACACGTATATCACCGAGAATGCAACCTACAGAATGATCACCTCAGAGCGTACTTAAGGAGGATGGAAAGAGCACAGCACCGATGGTTGTAACGGTCAGAGTTAACGGTGGGCTGCACAATAGCACAAGCTAAACATAGGACACATAAGTATCCTTAAACAAGGGTGTTGGCTAACAAGTAAAAATTGCAAACAGAGCACCTGTACACATCTGGATCTTGTAAAAGCATGTCATACCTCAGCCTGATTATTCCCATAATGCCAGAGAGCACGCCCACCTGAGTGAGAGGCTCCACCGAGCCGACGTAGGTGTCAGGCCGGAGCAGAATGTGCTCCAGCTGGGTCTTCTTCTGGTAGATCCTCTCCACAGACAGCCGCTTGTCATCCTTCTTGGTCTTGCTCACGGCCTTGTTCTCGATCAGCGCCTGAAGCAAGGGAGAGCACAAGCCAACAGGCCGTCAATGTCAAACATTAATACAGTGCTCTGTTTATGTCTCTGTACAGTTCTGAAGATTTCCACACATAGGAATAGCCACCATAAAAACAACTGGAGAATGCATCAACATTTTCAAATTGCTTTGATAGTTTTTGAACCACCGTTATTACTTTCTTATTTATCTTCTCAAACTGGAGTGAAATGGTGTCTGTCGGCTCACGGCACTGCGGCCAAGTTTGGGAAAGGCAGCTGCTGCTGCTCAGTACAGACCAGCATCTGAGCCCAAAGGACTTGCCCTGCTGGCAAACAACCAATCAGGATATACGCATGTACAATAAAGCCTGGAATACACTGGCCACTGACCCCCCCCCCCCCCCCCCCTTTCTCCCCACCTCTCAGTGCACACATCAGCCAACATTAAACCACATCAAAGCACCTCCCATAAGGCTTTGTTGTTTAGGACTCTCTCCTAGGGACTATTGCTTTGGCCAGACAAATCGCAAAACACTTGCCTTGCCCGGTATTTATAAGCTAACATGTATTTTGCCTCTAATGACCCAGGATCACCAATGGGAAATAACGATTGCCCTTGTGTTAACTGGATGTTGTAGCTCGTCGTCATGTCTCCTAGTTTGACTTATAAATTTCTGACCTAGCCTATGCTTAATGTGTGAACTGGGCTTAATGAGTTCATGGCTATAGATAACCGTTACATACTGAGTATTGTACCCTATCGAACCTGTGTGTTGTAGTTCCAATGACCTTCGGTATGTATCCTACTTATTGTACGTCGCTTTGGATAAAAGCGTCTGCCAAATAAATCTAATGTAATGGGAGAGCGTGCTTTCACGCCCTTACCAAGTCCTGCAATGCATTTAACCATTCAAATTATTTATCAGCTATTTTGTGGCTATTCTGCAGTGGTTATTTATTTATTTTTTGGGGGGATTGGTCTCGCTATTATGAATGAATGCATTTCTAACAGAACTTCCCTTGAATTGTCATTCGGCAAATGTCCGGCCTAGGTGAAGCGTTTCCGGAAAACAAAACGACCAACAACAACAACAACAAAAAAAAACACGCAGGCAAAACACTTGGCTATAACGATAACCAGTTTCCAATAGTAAGCCGTCAACAACGTTAGCTATTGATAAGGCTATATCTAAGCAAGCCAATGTTAAATAAATTCCAGTTTCATGTGAATTAGAAAGTTCTGATTAATTTCCATTAATATAAAAAATGACTCAAAGCCACATCCTACTGAGGCATTTTCTCAAGTTATTTCTCCATAGATAACTTAGCTAACTATTACAGTCAGTCAACGTGGTGGAAGCAGCTTATGTTCTTAATTACGGACCATCATTCCCTCCAAAACGCCGGTGCCATTACTACTTCCTGTTGCTTTAAAGTTTACCATCTCTCGTAAAGGTAAACACCAATAAACTACATATACATACAGTTCAGTGGTGAACACATTTCAACAGACAACTACTTAAGCTTTCCTAACCAATGACCATTTATGGTATATTTAAATAATTAATTTACTACAATGTCTATCATAGCTAGTTAGCTATCGAATATGACCGATTTCGCCAGATCCAGATAAATAATAATATGCCCTGTCAAATTAGTATTTACGTTATATTACGATAGGTATCTAGCTAGCTACGATAGACATTTAAGTAAATTAATTCTCCAGATTGCCAAAAATGCATGCATTGTATGCAGCATTCTACGAACGAAGTAATTGCCTAAAACCAGCAAAACTGGCTGGCATAACTAGTCAACACTAATATTCCAAACTAATATCAAATAAAAATGCCCAATGAGACTAATATCATACATTTGATTTAGAGAATCTGATTCATCTAATTTTACCTATCGCCGACTCTTTAGATCGAGCCAACTTATGTATCATGCGGCTAATACTAGTTTGTTAGTTAATGTTTATCACAAGGCATCATTATCGAACTAAATAAGA
Organism: Anguilla rostrata; assembly: GCF_018555375.3. Lineage (NCBI taxonomy): Eukaryota > Metazoa > Chordata > Actinopteri > Anguilliformes > Anguillidae > Anguilla > Anguilla rostrata. The sequence goes on along the minus strand of NC_057949.1, from coordinate 16,225,207 downwards.
AATGTTAGCTACAATAGATGGCCAACTCGTGTTTAGCGATAATAACGTCAGTTAACGTTAACTTAAACTACATGACTTCGTAAAATGTTTACCTTAAGTGGTCCTTCGGTTCCAGCCGCCATTTCTATAGTCTAATATTACTGCACAAATTGATTCGAAACAAGTCACCAGATTTCAAGTAAGTGGGAACAATAATCGCTTTATTTATTAAAATAAAACTGACGGAAGCTACAGAAAAGAGAATATGTATATTAAGTCAGCCACGTTTGCTGCCTAACCACCGGAGCCCTCTATCACAACCGACACATTTGACCGAAGAAGAGTGCGGGGTTTTTTCAAATTTTTGAAAATTACATTTCCCTCCACCAACTGAAACGATTTGCATCACAGTGAAGGAGGTACCTAAAAAGTAACCAATACCGTTCGAATGTAGACACTTCTGCAAGTATAATCCCACCCATTGTGAGTCTTCGACCAATCACAAAATGAGTGTATGAGTGATGACGTCTTTTTGTAGGCCAACCTCGGCAGATTTACAATGCTTTTTTCCCCATTGGGATTTCGTTTTTTGCCAAAACTAAGGTCTGTGCTTAACGTAAGTTTAAAGACTTTTGAGTTTTATTCTACGAGATAAATTACACACATTACTTTCTCAACCGAGCATTGTGAAGCCGTTAGATGCTTTTAAAAAGTAAGTTGCTAACGAGTTGCTGTATTGAAACTACAACAACGTTCCCATTTCTGGTAACCGCCGGTCAAGTTTCCATACTAGCCGCCTGCACGCGACAGCCGTTGGAGTTTCAGCAACTTACTTTTTAAACACATAACAGCTCCGAAATCCATCCTCGTAGAAAACCGTGAAAAGCTTAGGCTTACATTAAACAGACCTTTCGGCAGAAAACGAAATCCCTATGGGAAAAAATAATTGGAAATCTGACAAGGGAACCCATTAAATACGAACGTACTTACGGGTTTTATTACTACAAACCGTAACACTCTATTCCATACGTTTACTGCTGGGATGGGGACATAAGATACAGTTTTGATGCCACAAACTGCCATATTTTGCGGTTCAGATCATTTATTTATTAGCAACGCAATTATTAAATTTTGTTGTTTGTTTTGTGTTGATTCCCCCAATGCATCAGGACACATACAGTAAGGTGAGGGTGTGTGGGCTGAAGTCAATGCAATGAATGAGCTTTTCCGGTGTTTTACACCGAAATCTGTGACCGCAGAGGCCGCTGTTGCACATTTTCTGCATGCGTGTGTTGTCGAGAACCGGCATGAAGAAGAGCGTTTACGTAGACGGCGTATACTACTCCTAAACATTGGATTGCCATCGCTCCCTGTCCAGTGCATGTAATCGCTGATTGTTATTGCTTCCTATGGAGAAAGAGCAACATTGGTGGATCATACTAACCACCCCACACATGGTATCTGTCAGTAGAAAGTAAATTAAGTTAAAAAAAAGTTTTAGAAACAACGGTTTTATTTTAATTATTGCTACATTTTATGAAATTAACTATAAATTGTTTCTAAAAATGTATTTGTGCCTGCATGCACAGTGTAACATTTAGTGATTTAGTTATATCCGCGGTCACAGATTTCGATGTAACACCGGCCTTCTCAAACAATTTCTCCAGGCATTTTGATTGAAAAGCTGCATGATTGACGGTTATCTGTTGTTAAATTACGGTGAAATAGATGTGTAAGGAGTGGTGCCATCTTGCATCAGGCAGGTCATGCCTTATATTACAGAGCTAAGCAGATACTGGTGAACATGTGCAGGCTATTGTTCCTAGCTTACAATAATAAAAGCTATGTAATGATATTTTTTAAAATTATCTACACGCACCACCCCACAGTTACAGCTAGCTCTAGTGAAATGCAACTGTGTTTCCCGGAATGGCACTTCATTGCTTCACAAGTGGTTTCAGACAGACGAAACCTGTCGGAATTTTATACGAAACCATGGGGACTATCCACGTACTGAAACATTGCTTTATCAAGACAAGCGACTAAGCAGCTCATTAGTGTACTGTTCTTGCACGTGGATGGGCCACACAGTCTAGTATTGAATGCAGACTGTGCCAGGGTGTGCCACTAGTTCCATCACAACAGAGCAATAAGGTTGTGCGTTTATCCTCCCAGGGTCACTCAGAGAGATATGGTCTGCCACCTCCACTTCTGGATTTGTCATCAGCCTTTCAAATTGTGCATATGATAAAAGGGTTTTTAATCAATCCTTTAATTCTCCATACAGAAACTTTTTTTTCTGTTAAGGAAAAGGAGCTACAAGTGTTAAGGCCTATATATGTGGATATATGTTTTTATGTTGCTGCATTTCTTTCAGGATTTATTCCTTATCTTTTCCAGTAGTCTTACTGCATCCTGGACAGTGTAAGTGTGGAAGGGAAGGTAACAGATAGTCTAGCACTAAGACCCAGGCATGGGGGCAGAGTTTATAAAAAAAGGGGCAGGAAGCTCAGCTGGGCCTTTCTTCCTGCACTGAGACACACCTGAGAGAGCAGCTGAGGCCAGCCTTTGTCTGGTGTTTGATTTGGTAAGCTCCCTTTTGAAAAATGTTTAACAGCATGATTTTAATAGTGAAACTGTAGAACCATGAAATATTTCTTTTAGCTCATAGTATGGAAATGAAAGATTTGTTAAATAATTGTTAAAAGTGTGTTGTTAGATTCTTCATATTTGGTGAGGGACTAAAACTTGGAGTGATTGCCTAGGCATATCAGCCAAGAAACAAGGTATGCTCAAGCAGAACGGAGATGTTTATAAATAGGTTTTTAGTCCCTTTAATACAATATTAACATGGTTCTTTATGAATATAGATTCTAGTCACCTGCATGTCTCCGACTGGGGGAGGGTACGGTGTTCCAGTCTAGCAAGGTATATTATTTACTTTTATAAAGACAAACGTGAGTGCGCACTCTCATATAACGAAAGTGATCAAAAAATGAATCCCTTGGCAACTTAAGACTTCTTCATACTTGTTCAGATTTTATTTGTGAACATGAAAATAGACAGTTTCGGCCTAAGTCCTCTTCAGTGTCTAATACTAATTACTTTTACATTGCATATGTTTTGTAAAATGTTTCTTGTAAAGTTTCCTTTTGTATATTATGTGCTTATGATTCTTTTAGTTTTAAACAAAGACATTACTAGAGGAGGCAACCACTGTTTTTCCCAGATTTATTAGATTTTAGCGTGCTTTTAACTAATCAATTGAATGGGCCATTTTCTGTTTTATTTTTCTTGTGGGGCTTTCTGCTGTGATAAAGGGGGGACTGAGTCGTAGAGTAGCCATCTTGCATGTGTGTTTTGTGTGGTTTGAGCCACCTTAGCTTGCTGTGAGTAGGTACATTTGAGTGTTGTAGAACAGTTTTGATTTAGTTTAGATTTTATTGGTTTGTGTGTAGTGGTGGTTTATTCATAATTTGCCTGCATAATTTCCTCTTTTTATGCATATCTCTACACTAACCTAATGCACGTTTCCCCTTATATACAAAATGATTAATGCAAAAGACAAAATCATCGAATAAAGACACAATCATGGCAAAACAGTATAGATCAATGATCCTGCTTGCACCACCTCTGTAAGCATTTCATACTGGGTTAACCTCTGCATCTAGCTGGGTGCTGACCCATAGGCATCAAGCTCTTTAGTCAGCAGCCCACCACGAAAGACACCAACTTGTTCGCCATGACATCAGTTTTCCAATAATACAAAACATGGTCACATTGTATTATGGAGAACCTAAAGTTCACAATGCTGATCCAATCGGCTGTTTTGCAAATGAGCATCGTCTCTTCATCACAATTTCTGACTCCCTGTCAGCACAATAAACGGTCTGTTTTACTTTGAGGGTCTGATAAGAGGCAGACTTCTGTGAACTGCCCTACAACAGGACTGCCCTCCCTTACAGCAACACGTTGAGTCCAAAGAATATAGAATATCCTCAGATTTCTACAGCAGTCACAGGCTACATTCAGACTGCAATTCTGATATTTTCCCTCATATGTGACACGGTTTGGATGGTTATGGAACAGTGTGAACAGCAAAAAAGTTCCAGTTTGTGCATGTGAAATAAATCGGATACTGCATGTAGCCATGCGACTTGCATATGACTCATGTGCGCCACTCAAATGGGAATGGATCAAAGACAGGAATGGTACTGATGAGCATCTCCTGCCCATCTGGAGGTACATCGGCAAAGTTAGTTTTACGTCTCTCACCAAGCCACAGGTTCATTTCATAATGGGTTGCTTACATAAATGAAAATGAACAGTCAGTCTGAAAAATTAGAATCTGATAAACAAATTCAGAATTGAGCATTCACTCTCCAGTTCTCATTTGAGTAGGTCGATTATATAATGTGAATGCGCAGATATAGCACAGCATACTCGTAATATTTTGTATCCTCATAATTCTACTTAAAGGTGACACCTTACCAACAATCAATGTAATCTACAAGGGCATCATCAGTAATGAAAAATCCATCATCTAAGTAATGAATTACTTAACAAACGGTGAGTTATGCTGCCAGAATTTTTTTTTTTTAAAGATGAGGCATTTGTATGTACAAAAGAAATCATTTTAGCCTTTTAGCATACATTTACATTTCTCTCTCTTTAGTTAACATAAATGTATTTACTGTAGCTAAAACATATGCCCCTAAAACCTCTCATGAGTTGGGTTCTAATGGGGAGTGTGGTTTCCTCTTCCTTTACATTGTGCTCTGTCACTCACTCCCCGACCTCCCTCACTCAAAGGCAATTGCGGAAATAAAACTATTACCTAAAAATACATCACGAGAACAAGCATATGCAACTCTCCCCTGTTCTTTTTCTTTTAAAAGACAGTGCTCTCTTATGCTTCATTTTTTTTGTTCTCCTTTGTGCATTGATTCAGGCAAATGCCCTTTAACTAGTTGCACCTGTTGGCTCTCTATTTAAACCCTTAGCAAGCTGACAAGCTTTGTTTCAGTGTCACTTGCGTTACACGAAAGCTGGTAACTTGGTCTGTTTGATAAGTGGTTTAGGTTTGTTCAGTAGTAGATCAGTTCCTCTTCTGCGTCCTTTGTTTTACGTGAAGAGTTACTGCGGAACTGAACTTAGAGGTTAGTGGATTGCGGGCTACAAGTTAGCACTACTGTCCTTGCTGATTTCTACTACTCTCGCTAGTGATTCTTTTGACAGTCCTCTGTGTGAGGGCTTCTTGAAGTTCTCATGTTCTCCAATTTTTTCAGACCGTTGTTTTTGTTATACTCCTACTCCTTAAGCTTTTGTTTGTTACCCAGTACGTGGGTTTAGAGCTTTTCTTTGGGATACTCTCCCTGAGGAGTATTTTTCTTTTCGTTTTTTCCCCCCTGTCCTTTTGTCTCGACTTTGTGATTATTCTACCTCTGGTGAATAGCTTACAGAACCCCTGTTCGGTCGCGGTTGGTCTCCCAAAACCCCCACTCCGTCACATGTCAGTTTTATTCGTTATTTAAGATGTACATTAAATGACATTTTACGTATTCTGTACTGAGTTTTTGAAGTTCTTGTTTTAACCAGTCTGCAAATGTATTGTGCATGATGTTATTGTCTGCTTTGTTTATCAGGTTTAACATTCAATAAATATAATGAATCTGAAAATGGCTATTGTGAGTGCACTACGTGTGAATTTCGTTTTCATACGAGAGAACAGTTCATTTTGCACATTTCAAGAAAAGAGGAACCTTTTAAGTGCCAATGTGTGATAAATAGAAAATTAGTCATCCCACAGCAACACACCATTGCAACACATAAGGATATAGATAGACTATTAACCTAGCAGAAAGGGTTGACCAAATCAACTGTCTATCTTTTTATCACAAGGAAGGTTCAGATCCAGAGCAAATAAAAACCAGGCCAGTGCTTTTGTGGAATTGGCAAAAACTGTACTTGGTTGAGATGAATTGGTTGAGATTCTAATCACATTTTAAAACAACAGGAGGCCAATAACAGTAATACCTAATTATATTGAATATTTATTCTCACTATAGGTTTCCATTCAGTGAAGCCTTAAATTGACGCTCTCAATTCCCCTTGTTTAAATCCACAACGATAAATCCACAGGACCACGCTGAAAAAATCAAAATGTTTAATAAAACAAACTGTCAAAACAATGATTCTTCATTGTCCATTCCAATTAAATTCACGAGAGAGAATTATCAAAATGAGAGAGAGAGAGAGAGATCAAAAGACCGTGTGGCTCCACTCTCTCCTTGGATTTGACTAACCGGAAATTACTGCCCCAAAAACTTTTTCCATGCAAGACGCGCCAAAAAACAATTAAATATGCAAATAGCTACATGGATGCAACGGTCACAATATTCCATCTCCAAATGTTACAAAAGTAATTGTAAATGAGCTTTTATGCATTTTAAATTATCCACACATTTTAAGCACAATGAATCAAATTAACTTATTGCATCATTGTAAATAGGAACTGTGTAAGTACATCAACATGTAAATACTGTAAATACTGAATCAAAATATCTTCTGAATCAACCAATCATGTAAATTACTGTAGTTTTACATACAAACTTAAATTATTCTGTGCTAATTAGTCAGATAATTTACTGTCTATCAACAAACTGCATTTAGGCTCCTACACTCACCAAAATATAAGTATATAAGAAAAGAAAAGGCTTGTTGCATTATTATTCAATTGAAGGGATCAGAATACGTGTAAAAAAACAAAAAAAATTAAAAATTATCTATATATATATATATTGCTGCAATTTTCCTTGTTTCATTCCAACAGGTCAACTTCTACATGTCAGTTTGCCTGCAGGTAAGTGGAGTCTCTTTACTTATAAAGAATTTAAAGTTGCAGCCTCATGTTGTTATTAATTAGATCTCGCCTGAAGATGTCCAATCTTCCTGATTATTGGCAGCCAGTTGCTCTGTTCCTCTCTGTGACTTTTAGATGGAGTTCAGATCAGACTGGTCAGTGGGAATGGCAGGTGCTCTGGAAGAGTGGAGGTCTATCACGGACAACAGTGGGGAACCGTGTGTGATGATCACTGGGATATGAATGATGCTGCAGTGGTGTGCAGAGAGCTGGGCTGTGGTACAGCTCTGTCTGCTCCAGGTGGAGCCCAGTTTGGCCAGGGGACTGGAGAAATTTGGATGGACGATGTTGGCTGTTCAGGCAGTGAATCTTCACTCTCACAGTGCTCACACAGAGGGTTGGGAAAACACGACTGTAGTCACGGGGAGGATGCAGGTGCTGTCTGCTCAGGTAAGGGACTTACTATGTCTTAGACTGGAATACTCGTTTGGAGGATGATATCACTAAATTCAGACCAAATCATAGTGCTGACATCAAGTTTATTAATTCCCAATAATAATATTTTAAACTCTCAGGAATAAAGGTACAGTAGAGGTATATGTTTGTTTTTTAAGGAACAAATTTCCCAAGTGTACCCTAAAAGGTATAATGGTGCTTTATTTGGGTACTAATAAGCACCTTTTACTAGCAAGAAAGGTATATGAATGATTAAAGCCATGGGCAGGGCTTACCTCTCGAGTACCACCCCAGTGAAAAGCATTGTTTATTCACTGGGGTGGTATCTTTTTAGGAACTTTTTTGATCCAGATTGTACAGTTTAATTATTACATTGCCCTTGTACCATAATAGTTGATACATTTTTAGCATCTTCCTTTGATATTTTAATATATTGTGGGTTTACTACCTGATATAGACTGTGGTTTGTATTCAATCAAAATGTATCCTTAACTTTGGCTTAAAAATGAATGCAAGTGTTTGTTTCTTTACTGTTTGGTCAATTGATTTTGGTCATTGCTGAACTTGCTGAACTGTTTTTATGAAGAAATTGTTAACCTGCATTTAATTCAGACTCAAAGTTAAGGATAAATGGTGATTGAATCCATGCCAGTATATTTCCTTTGCAATTTACAAATTTGTCAGGTAAGTACCATTGTTAAATATCGGATAAATTTGACAAGATGGCACTCAAAGAAATGTCATGGGAACTATGAGTGTTTTTCTCTGAATAGCAATCAAGGACAGCTTCATTTAAAAAAAGACTTACTGAGGTATGGATAACCCTTTTGCTGAACAGAATCTGTGAAGTATATTTAAGAGAGAGAATGGTACCCTAAGGAATGTTTGCTTCAAAATACATCTATCACTAATTACTTTTACATAAATCTGAATAAATAAAGGACTGTATATGAAATTTACATATAGACTGCATGTTTTTCCAGTCAACTGGATTAACTCAAAATTCATGACTGACTGTGATACGTTGACATGAATCAATTTTTTTTAAAGCACTACATGAACTCATCAGCCAAAGAGCACATCACACACAAACACACACACAGACACGTACCAGATGCATGCCACTGCATTACAATTGAGTTAATTCGACTGAATATATCAAAAGCCATTGTGTATCAAGGGTCTGGTTCTTGAATGAAATAAAAAGGAAGAAATGCTAATTTCATGCAAAGTATTGGAAATTAACATTACATATTAAAATGGACTGAATTGCTTTTCCTTCAAATCTTTCATGCGATAATTAAAACCGAGGAAACAAACTGAGTCATGATCAATATTTTCTTCTCCGCTATTAGGTCTCCCGATCAGACTGGTCGGTGGGCGATGCAAGTGCTCTGGAAGAGTGGAGGTCTATCACAAAAACCAGTGGGGAACCGTGTGTGATGATCACTGGGATATGAATGATGCTGGAGTGGTGTGCAGAGAGCTGGGCTGTGGTACAGCTCTGTCTGCTCCAGGTGTAGCCCACTTTGGCCAGGGGACTGGAGAAATTTGGATGGACGATGTTGGCTGTTCAGGCAGTGAATCTTCACTCTCACAGTGCTCACACAGAGGATTGGGAGAACACAACTGTAAACACGGGGAGGATGCAGGTGCTGTCTGCTCAGGTGAGGGAAACACATGTTCTACAGTCAATCTGACATCACTAGTAAACTAACCTTTGAAGTGGTAACAGTAAACATTTTGCACACTGTGTGGGAAATGTACATTCAGATAAAAGAAAAGGGTAAAAGTTTAGGGTAACAGTTTCCAGGTTTTTGGGTATTTATTCATTTCGTTTGATACCAAGTTAATGTGGAGGCAGCTTTAATCATTTTAGGCCTGAAATGTAAATAGATTTTCAGGGGTCCAGTGGTGGTATTGCAAACTTAGTAAATATACACATACGGTACCAAATATATTTGCCCTTTATCTCTCAGTAATGTAATTGTTAGAAACTATATGGATTCTGTGCCGTATAAACATTCTTTGCATAGTTGCTTGTGCCAGTGAAGTAGCTACTTGAGGATTTAAAATGCTATTTAATCTTTTTTTGATACACTAGGTGGCATGTCCCAGCCCACCCTGTCCCTAAGCTCTCCTCATTCAGTACTCTCGTCTGGAGAGGAGGTTCGTTTTCGCTGCTTCGCCCCGGCTGACCTCTGCGCTCCTGTTGAGTTTCGCTTACACAGAGGGGGCGCTGGGAGTCCCCTGGCCCGCAAATCAGAGTCCAGAGGGACCAGTGTGGAAATGGGCGTGAACAACGTGGACTCCTCTCACCAGGGCAGCTACACCTGCCTGTACGCAGTCCAGGGCAACCAGACCGTCCACTCTTCCCACAGTAACTCCATTGCCATCAGCGTCGGTGAGTGATGTCTTTTACATGTTCAGTAAAATATCCAGTGTTAATTCAGCACAAACAGGAAGGAAAGGAAATATCTCTACCTATGTGTTTATTGGATTACAAGACTTAATGGAAGACAGAACAAATAAAAGAAAACACAATCACTTGAAGCGATCATAATTGTAGGGTTGCACACACATTTTCGTGTTGATGCATTTCTCTCGGAATTCCTATTCTTTTCCAGTGGTCCTACAGCAACCTACCATCGTCCTCAGCTCTCCTACAGGGGAGGTGACCGGGGGCCCCCAGGGGCCAGAGGTGATCGAGGGCCACAGCTTCACCATCACCTGCTCCACTGTGCCACAGTACCCAGGAGGCTCCTTCAACCTCATTTTCACAGGGTCCAGTGTGACTGAGGCTCAGGCTGCTGTCAGCCATTCTGCCTCCTTCATATTTTCTGCTGCAGAGCTTTCCCACCTGGGGAACTACAGCTGTGTTTATGAGACCACAGTGTCTGGACGCAAATTCAGCTCTCCTGCCAGCCCGCTGCTGCCTCTCACCGTCACAGGTAAGGAGCCAACAGTGGCAATGTGTCATCTTCCTGTATATTTAAATGAACATAATTGAGCGAGAGCCTATCTGTGCAATTACAAAAAATTACTTGATCTGTATTGTCCAACTGGGACAATATGTGCACTATTAGTATCTTTAGTATACTCTGTTGGAATAGATTTTTTGATCGATTTGCTGTTTAACACTGGGGATGTTCTTTGCAGTGCCCTTCTGGGTTTTGATAATAAAACACCTGAAATGAACGCTAAATGCTAAAACATAGACGTGGTACAAATGAGTGCCGTCCTATGGGAATTCTAACGGGATACGATCCTCAAGAACAACCCCGTGATTCACATGGGTTCTCCTCTTCCTCAGCTTCCCTGATCCTGCCAATCGTGTTAGGAGCGTCAGGAGGACTGCTGCTGGTACTGGTGCCACTCGTCCTCTTCCTGCTGTTCTGGAAGAGAAGACACAGCTCAGGACGCACCCAAGTTGCGAAGACGGCGAGCAATGCACGTCAGTACCTCATTACAGAGCAACGCGTACATCTAACCTACATTTGGCTCTGTAGTCCCCAATTTTATATTTGTGATCAAATTTGCATATGCTTAAAGATTCTCAGCTTTTTATTAAAGGGTATCATTTAAACATTTTTGTTTCACCATGTAGAAATGAAAGCTCTTTTCATACAAATAACTTATTATAAAATAGTTTATGTAACTGTTCAATCACATTCCCATTATCATAACATCTTGTAATGCTTACTTGAACATAGATTGTATCACTTTGCACCTTGAAAGTAGCAATAAGGAATCAAATTTGTGTGTGATCTGTGATTCCAGCCCATCTCATTGATTGCATTGAGTATGAGTAACTAACTGGTCTACATTATACAGAGTCTAACGCACATTTTGCTTCAGGTCCAATGAATCCCTACTTTCCCAAAGGAAAGGCCAGTGAGGAAGAGGATGAGCAAGACTACGAGAATGTAGAAACACTCACCGGAAATGATTATGAAGATGGGATAGGGGATGAAGACTCTGGAAGTGAAGCTGACTATGTGAATTACAGGGAGCCTACTGAAAACGAATACTCTGAGGATGAAAATATATATCAAAACTCTTAGATATATGACCAAAACTTGGCAGACCAAGGGCGTGAATTTAGTTTGAATATTGGGGGGTGTTGAAATACATAAATCTCCAGAATTGCAACCCTGCAGGGGGGGTCCAGGGACATGCTACCCTGGAAGAAATTTTTTAAAGAACAGCTGTGAAATTATCGGTTTTGGCAAATTCTAAGGGGAAAAAACTTCAGATTACTGTTCTTGAGGCAGACCTGACGAAAAGACTTCCTTGTTGAATGTAATATTAAGAGCAGGTTGTGAAATGCATTTTGTGACTGGATAAAGACAAAGGTGATGCACGTTGGATTGCATGTATTCATTATTAAAGGAAAGCATGAAAAGCTGTTTCTTAAAGAGCATCTAAGTGATGAAAAGCTTATTTATAAGGGCAAAGGTGTAACTTATATTTTGATGGCAATTTATTTAAAGACTTAAAAAAGTATACTAAATTTTTAAATGTACAGTTTTTTAATAATTTAATGTAATAAGGTTTTGATACTGTTAACTGTTGTTTTTAATAATGTTATTTTAAATGATATCCTACTGCATAACTAATGTCAAATGACTTATCTTGCTCCTTAACTAACATTAAGGCAGTGAGCGCGCCACAAGAGCAGCAGTGTCTGTTTTAATGGTGTTTAGAATTATTATTTTTCTTGTGGGGCTTTCTGCTCTGTTAAAGGGGGGACTGAGTCGTAGAGTAGCCATCTTGCATGTGTGCTTTGTGTGGTTTAACGTTTCCCCTTATATACAAAATGATTAATGCAAAAGACAAAGTCATCAAATAAAGACACAATAATGGCAACAGTATAGATCAATGATCCTGCTTGCACCACCTCTGTAAGCATTTCACACTGGGTTAACCTCTGCATCTAGCTGGGTGCTGACCCATAGGCATCAAGCTCTTTAGTCAGCAGCCCACCACGAAAGACACCAACTTGTTCGCAATGACATCAGTTTTCCAATAATACAAAACATGGTCACATTGTATTATGGAGAACCTAAAGTTCACAATGCTGATCCAATCGGCTGTTTTGCAAATGAGCATCGTCTCTTCATCACAATTTCTGACTCCCTGTCAGCACAATAAACGGTCTGTTTTACTTTGAGGGTCTGATACGAGGCAGACTTCTGTGAACTGCCCTACAACAGAACTACCCTCCCTTACAGCAACACGTTGAGTCCAAAGGCTACAGAATATCCTCAGATTTTTACAACAGTCACAGGCTACATTCAGACTGCAATTCTGATATTTTCCCTCATATGTGACACGGTTTGGATGGTTATGGAACAGTGTGAACAGTTCCAGTTTGTGCATGTGAAATAAATCGGATACTGCATGTAGCCATGCGACTTGCATATGACTCATGTGCGCCACTCAAATGGGAATGGATCAAAGACAGGAATGGTACTGATGAGCATCTCCTGCCCATCTGGAGGTACATCGGCAAAGTTAGTTTTACGTCTCGCACCAAGCCACAGGTTCATTTCATAATGGGTTGCTTACATAAATGAAAATGAACAGCCAGTCTGAAAAATTAGAATCTGATAAATACTCATGTAATATTTTGTATCCTCATAATTCTACTTAAAGGTGACACCTTACCAACAATCAATGTAATCTACAAGGGCATCATCAGTAATGAGAAATCCATCATCTAAGTAATGAATTACCCAACAAACGGTGAGTTACACTGCCAGAAATTTTTTTTTTTAAAAGATGAGGCATTTGTATATACAAAAGAAATCATTTTAGCCTTCTTGCATACATTTACATTTCTCTCTCTTTAGTTAATATAAATGTATTTACTGTAGCTAAAACATATGCCCCTAAAACCTCTCATGAGTTGGGTTCTCATGGGGAGTGTGGTTTCCTCTTCCTTTACATTGTGATCTGTCACTCACTCCCCGACCTCCCTCACTCAAAGGCAGTTGCGGAAATAAAACTATTACCTAAAAATACATCAAGAGAACAAGCATATGCAACTCCCCCCCTACTCTTCTTTTTCTTTTAAAAGACAGTGCTCTCTTATGCTTCATTTTTTGTGCTCCTTTGTGCATTGATTCAGTTTATATTGTGACGTTCCTTTGGGAGATACCGTAAAGGCCAGGATGCTGGGAATTGTTCTCATGGCATTTGGTGAGTCTGAGTTCCTTTCCGACAATGTGTGAGAACTTTACTTCTGGGAAATACCGTATGCACAACAGCCATTAGCCGCTTTAACACTCAAGTACATTTATGTTTAATTTACATGTAATTTATCATTGGGCTTCAATAATGATCTAAAGTTAGCAGAATCCTTAAACACTGCACAAAATGAGGATTTTGCTATTTTCAGCAAAATAAATATCTCATATGGCACAGAAGAATTACAGCATCAAGCTGCAGTTTTCAGTACTTCTACTCAGCCTGCTCTGCACATGTAAACTGATATTTGTAGATCCTGATATTAGGCACTGTCAGTGTGTTGTCGGACCCCATTCCATGAAGTCGGCCCAGGCAAATTTCACTGAATCCTCACTACTGGTTATCGTGAACTGAAACTAAAACAAAAAGTTAACTGTGAAAAAAAAAAAACATTTTCATGTACTGAAATTAAACTAAAAATGAGACTAAAAATGAGAAAACTGTCTTGTCATGGTTTTAGCTGATACCACCATTTCTTGTCTTCATTTTTGTGCCGTTTCTTCAGTTATTACGGCCATTGGTTTTTTTCTGCGCCTTTTCTTTAGTTATTACGGCCATTTAGTTTTCTTCTTTTTTTTGATTGAATTATACGCGTGCAAATCCCCTTTAACTAGTTGCACCTGTTGGCAATC